>NC_060282.1:62083975-62274345 GCF_021613505.1 Equus quagga
TTAGCTTATTTTTCTGACCTCATTTCACTTCTGATCATTACACATGAGGCAGCTATAAGGGTAAGATGGCAGTAATAGTACAGTAATATTTTTACCCAATAATTGAATAGCATACAAATAGTATGACAGTATGAAAGAATAATAACCACTGCTTATTGTATTGGTCAGTTTGAGGTATAACAATCTCAGGATTTTAGTGGTCTACAAAATAAGCATTGATTTCTCCATTACCTAAAGGCTGTGAGTTGGCTGCAGGTCTGCTCAATGTTGGGCCATCTGCAATTCCACTCCCTGTATCTTCTCATTTCTGGATCTAGGCTGAAGGAGTAGCCTGTATCTGGGGTGTGGTGTTCTCTTGGCTCAAGAGGCTGTGCTGGTATATTTAAAACTCCTGCATCCACTGACATAACCAGGCCTAATGGTCGGGCAAAGGTGCATAGTCTGCCTCTTACAAGGAGGCACCACAAAGGCAGAGGTGTATAACCTGCTCATGTGACAGGGAAAAATAATTTGAACAATAGTAAGAGGTGCCATATTAATAATATGCAAGCATTCAGTTTTAATATACTGGTCTTTGGGGTACTCAGGGGTGTCATGGGAAGGAAAGAAGTCTTTGATTGCAGCTGTGGCAAAGAAAAGGATCTGAAAGTGTCCCATGTTCATCCATTGCTAATTATATCATGTTATTTTACCTCTGAAATTAAAAAATGAATTCAATATTTAAAATGCAAATATAATTAGAAATGCAAAGAATATAACAATATTAAAAATGCAAAGGAATGCAAATATAAATTATGTAATTTATCTTTTTGACGTATCTCGTCTGCAGAGACTTGTGCTGACATAATTTTATCTTGTTTAGTTTCCAGATAAAAAGATAATCCCTGATACCCAGTGAATTATATTGTGGAAAGCTCTTCTAAGCCATCATTTGGGGGAAAAATAGCTAGCCTTCTTATTCACACTATCCACTAGTATTAAAGGAAATGGAAAAAAAAGTCCAGTTTGACCTACCCAGGTCTTTCATCTTGATTGAGTTAGCAATTTACCCGACAACATGTTTTTCTTTGGATTGCTTACTTAACCATTTTAAAGAGGATAGGCGGCAGCTGTACCTCAGAAATATGCTATCAGCGGTCTCCTTCTTCTTAGTAACTACTCTCTGTAACCAACTTCCCATTGCCTGTGATTGAAAAGTCTAAGATATCAAGGTCTGAAAATTGAGGTTTTGAATTGAAAGGAAAACACCTCAATTCTAACTATGGTGCAGGACTTTGGCTTTTTAACATAGTTCTGTAAGAGTCTTTGCAAGGAACGTTTTCAAATTTGAGGTTACCCATGTGTTAGTTCTTTCAGGAAATGAAATAAGAATACTAAGCTTAAAATGCTGTTAAAGTTGATGTGAATATGGATGCAGGATTTGAAAGTGTAATCATTTTTCATTGGATGTCTTTTACCACCCATATGAAATTGATGATACTATATTACGCATTTGTGTTGATTGCCGTGTTTGGAAATTAAGTAAGTGGCATTTTACCATCCTTTGTTGAAGACCAAACTCAAATCCTGATCTCACTTAAGAGGCCTTCTCCATTTACCCCAGTCCTCAATGAATTCTCTAAACTGTAATATTATTTTTTAACCTTCCCACAAAATCTGCCATGTATTCTCCCCGATGCACCATTCACAGAGGCAAGGCCAGGCCTCACCTGTTTATCGTTGTCCCAGCTCCCAGCACAGGCTTGGCAGGTGGTTGGTTTTTAATCCATATTTGTTGAAGGAATGAATGTGTTGATTTGCATTATCATCTATGCAAATGTTACTGTCTTCACAGGACTGTAGGTGCCTTGCTGTCAAGGGTCACGTATTCTTGGTTAGCTCCCGTGGCACCTTGAAAAGTGCTGGCTGGGCATACAAGGACATTTATGTTAAATTTGTTGAAATGATCCTCTAAGTTCAGTTACGTTTGAGTCTTCCATGACACCACCTCTAAAGATGTCAAGTTTGGTTTTTTAATATGAAACAGCTGTGAATACTTTTAGCTGAGGACCATATGGTATTTATATGTATTTGTTGAGTGTCTCACACGGTACCTCACGCCCAGGAGGTAAATTATTGAAATGAACTGAGCTCTTAATGTTAACCATGATTTAGTACTACCCAGCTATGCTGACAAAATCTCTAGATACTTACAATCTAAATGAAATATCAAACAGTTAAAGGGACAAAGACAAAAATGGGATGATTGATTACTTAAGTGAGTAAAAGTAACCATCAATGCTCAAAGAATATCATATGTGAATCATGGACTCTTCAAGGCAGGAAGAAGTCTTTGAGTTCTTTCTAATATATCTAGGGCATCACTGGGGAGAGAGCCAACAGATTACAGACTCTGAAATCAGGTGACCTTGCTTCCAGCCCTGGTGCCTCCTTATGTGTGGCCATGTTCCATTTACTTAATCTCCCTTTGCCTCAAATTCCTCATCTCTAAAATGGTGATAATAATAGCATCTCCCTCACAGGATTGTTGTGAGGATTACATGAGATAATGCAAGGAAAATACTTAGCATAATACTAGGTAGAGTAAGTGCCTTGATAAAAGCAAGTCATTATATTGTTGTTGTTATTGTTATTTGTTGAACACCTATAGTAAGCTAGGAACTATGGGGAGGCTGCGATGAATATAGGCGTGGCTTCAGGAGATCATTAATACTACCACCAATCGTTTTTAAAAATGACCATTTACTGAGCACTTACGTAATAGACGCTATGCAAAATATTGAATCCATTATCTCAATACTTAACTCTTTTATAAGTGGTGAAATTGAAACTGAGGAAGGCCAGAAAACTTACCCAAGGTCACCCAGCAAGTACTTAGAAGAGTCAGGAGTCAAACACAGCTCTCCCCGTGGCTGAAGCCTGCAATTTGCACTCTCATAGTGAAAACACCTCTGGAGTGATATGAGGGAGCAGCAATAGGGTGACTGCAAAGTCGGTGTCTTTAGAAACGGAGATCGTTTCAAGGCAGGCGTGACTGTGGAAAATCCCATGAGGAAAGTGACACTGGATGAATAGGATTTTAAGAGAGAGAAATAGGTATGAAGTTTTAATTTGAACTATATGAACTTACCATTTTTGTAGGTCAAAAAAGTCAAATATTGTTAATTTCATATAGTTAAACTTAGAATAATTTGTGGCACTGGTAATGACATGGGCAAGGTTTAAAAAATGGGGTGTTTCAATGCTTTCCCTGCTTTCCTGTTTTTAAACAAGGGGTCCTGAATGTTAGAGAAAAAGGAGAAAATCAGAAATGTGAACAGATGAGAGTACAGGGATTCTGGGAAAAGGAGAATTAATCTTTAATGGGATGAAGTTCAAGAATAAATTACTAACGCCATGATTGTGAAGTCTGGGAATTTTAAATAATTTTTAACATCTTTTTATTTTTAAGCAATTTACATAAGATGTAAAAAAATGATTTAATTAAAGCTGTAAGGAAGAGTAAAGGCATGGAGATGTTCCCACGGAGTTACTTAAGGTTTCCAAGAAGCATTACAGGAGTCATCTGAAAACGCAGCGTTCTCTATTTCAAGAAGGGACTTAGACACAAATAACGTCGTGAACATCTCTCCTGCTTCAAATTCACCAAGAATGCATTCTTGTCACAAAACTGTAAGAATTTTACTCCATACGTGAAAGGATGATTTTGCACTTTCCTGATTGAAAAATAGACACCAAAGTGGACATTTAAAGACTCTAAATATTTCTGTTTCTAGAATGATCTTATATGCTTTGCTGCCCTAGAGTGATTATTTTTCTGGAGAGCTAACGCATCGGCACTGTGCTTTGCTCTGAACGGGCACAGCCTACATTGCAGGAACAATTCTTCAGAAGGAAGTGAGGGCATTATTCACAAAGGATCCCAAGTACAGGGCTCTCGCCACCCCTCCCATGCCAGTCTCCCAAGGCTCCTTTAAACTATCCCAAAGAAGCTACAGTTTACTTCTAGAAACTTCTGGAGATAAGGAAAAGACGCTGATATCTATTGACATTGTTATATACTAGGCAATATACCAGATCCTTTAGATACTTTATTTCATTTAACCTCTCAGCAACCTTATTATTATTATTACTATAGTAATATTTTTATTTTACAAATTTTGCATATCTACAAACTGAGTTTAGGAAAAAAAGAAGGCTAAGGTCACATATTTAATCTGAGCCCTGGTCTCACTAACTCCAAAACCCGTTCTTTCTCCTCTCCTTCACGGTTCCCTGTAGTCAGACATCTTCTGTCTCATCTTGGTTCACCAATTGCAATATTTAGCAATTTTGCTACCGGCAAAATCTCCATAAATCAGTAGTTCTCAACTGGAGGTGGTTTTGCCACCGGAGGACATCTGGCAATGCTTGGAGACATTTTTGGTTGTCACCACTAGAGAAGGTGCTATGGGCATCTAGTGGGTAAACGCCAGGAATGTTGCTTTGCATTCCAGAATTCACAGGGCGGCCCCCACAGTAAAAGATTATCCACCTCAAATCGTGAAGAGTGCCAAGGTCAAGAAGCCTGGTCCCAAATCTTACGCACATCCTAATCCCCTCACTCATCCCCATGTTTCCTTGTTCTCGAAATTTTTCTCTGGCTTCTGATGACCCATTTTTATTTCTAGACAATTAGAAAAACTGAATAATTAATGTAATCTTCCCATTATCAAACTTTCGTTAATATCTCTCTGTAGAGGTGATGAGTTGGGCAAGGTACATTTGATCTTGTTTCTTTCTATTGGGAGCTCATAACCTTAGGCCGACTTCCTTCCTAAAGTCAGAAGAGAAACCAGCAAGAAGAGAACACTGCTAAGCTTACGTGCCTCAGGAGGGAAGGCTGTGTATTCTCAGAGGTTAACGGGGCAGGGAGATGTTATTCAGGTGAAGAATGAGGGCAAAGAGGAGGGCAGGGCCACATCGCCCTGGGGGAGCTGAGCAAAGTCATCATCTCCTCCCTGAGACAGGGTTTCAGAACTCTACCAGCAGTAGGAAAGAATTTGTTCTGGGGGTTGTTTGCAGGGCACACATTAAACATATAGAATGTCAACGCATGCATACATACATACATACACATCTATTTCTTTTACAGCTTGTTTTTGGTTTAACTGATGAATAACCCTGAATGATGTAATCTCTCTCTTGTACTTTGCTTTGCCATTCTAAACACCACTACAAGCAAACAGTAATTCGGTTATCCTCTCTGTACTTGCAGCCTCCTTAATTGTTATAAATTCTTTAAACAAAAAGCTAATATTTATTCACTATTCTTTGCAAAACAGCTGTAGTTGGGACACACCGTCACAATCCTCTTAGTAAGAATAGCTCCATAGATTTCCACAAGGTGCAAGGCGAGTGTAATTTACGGAAAGACAAGCTTCCCAAATCCTGAATTCTTTTCAAATTCCCGAAGTGTGGCTTTAAAGCGAGAACACAGTCTGCGTTACTTGATTGCATTATCCCCGAGTAGCCACAAGAGGGCGTGTGAGGAACACAATCGTCTGGAACTGGCCTTCCAGAAACCACTTCCTTAATGACACAGCAGCAGCATCTGCAGTTTCCTGTATTCAGAGCAGGTGGAACAGATCCTTTGAACGATCGCTTGCACATCTTTCTAACATGCTGCCTACACGGAAGAGGGAGAAAGGGTAGGTTCTGAAGGTTCTGGGAGAATTTCTGTTCTGGATTTCCGAACAATGTCTGAGACAGTTTCGGCAAAATCAGCACATGTGGGCATCGCGCGCTATTTGACTACTCGGGAACTTTCACCATGCCAGCAATGGCCAAAGCTACTGGGGTGACTTGGGGTTTGAGTAGAATAAATCACTCCAAGCTTGAAAGATTTTTCCACAGAGATTTATTTCTGTCAAAACATGTTGATGATTTGAGAATGTGCATTTCTCACACGTTCTCAGGTGATGCGTATGCTACTGGTTGGGGACCATACCTGAGAATCATTGCTTTGGGGAGTATTCTAAGATTCCTAAGCCTCTCCATTACTTCCGAGGTTGGACCTGGGCATCTACAGCACACTAGTCCCAGGAGTGGATGTGGGGCTGGTTCCTGAGATTCTCAGCCTGGCTTCGAAGGTCCTGAACCTATTTCTCTCTCAGACCTTCCTGCCGATTCTGGTGCCCCAGAACACCTCAAACCACTGAGCTGGAACGACTTCCACAATCCTGCTGATACCTGGGGCCTCCGTGTTTAAATCCTAATGCAAGTCTAGGGGAAGTATGGGCAAAAGCACTCTGTACTGAGTGGACACAGTTTGCCAGAGCGTGTAGATTGGCTCCATCTCTGGGTGACGTTGGCAAGTTACTTCACCCCCACTGCATTCATTTTCTCATCTCTAAAGTGGGAACGATAGTTGCACCTGCTTCACAGGGTGCTTGCTTGGGTTAAATGAATCAATACCTGACTAGTGCTTAGAACAATGCCTGGCACGTTATTCTAAGTAAAGCTTAGCTCTTATCATCATCCCTCACCTTTACTTCTTGTATCCATTTCCTCATACGGAAACTTGAACTGAGAAGCCCCAGCTCCTGGGAGCGTGCCCTTGTGCTGCGTTCCTGGCAGGCCGGAAGTACTACGGCGTTACCTCTACAGCTCTCCCCTGGCTGAATAACATGGCTAGGCCATCAAGCAGGGGCCAGAGATCAGGTATAAAGGTCGATTATAATTTCTAAGTGGTAAAGGTATGCAAACCATAACTGGCGCAAGTTTTAATTTTGAGCAATCTGTTGTGATAATTCTATTGCCTTTGAGACAGATTAGAACACCCCAGGGAACCGCTGTTCTTTGCGCCTTGCAGTATGAAGAAGCAGCAAGATGGCAGGAGGAGAAAGAGGAAACATCTTCTGGGCCCGAGAAAAGTCTTCCTGGTGCACTGCTCTGTGTTCTGGGGCAGAGGGCTTCCTGCGCCTGCATCTGCTCCCTCAGTGATAAATTTGGTGTAATGATTCAAAGCTGCCTCAGGGTCACCAGTCATGTTTTCCACATTTCCATATACGATATATGACTAAGTATTATTTACTTGTAAACTATAAACAATATCTTTGAGGTGGATACTTATTTTCACCTTTTAATTTTTTAAAAAATTATTCACTGCATGGGAAATATATTGTCATGATGCAAAATTCGAAAGGTTGAAAAGGGTAAACGGGGAAAAACCAGCCTCCCTCCCACACCCATCACCTCGCTATACAATGTCCATCTACTGAATTTTTTTTAAATTAGTGGAATTTGTTTTTTGAGTAGTTCTAAGTTCACAGCAAGATTGATCTGAAAGTAGAGAGAGTTCCCATATGCCCCCTACCCTCATAGACACACAGCCTCGCCACTAATAACATCCCACACAAGGATGGTGCATTTGTTACACTTGATGAGCCGGCATGGCCATCATTATCATCCAAAGTCCACAATTCACGTTAGGGTTCACTCTTGGTGTTGCACGTTCTATGGGTTTTGACAAATATATAAAGCGGTGTATCCACCATTATAGTATCATATGAAATAGTTTCACTGCCTTAAAAATCGCCTGTGCTCCACTCTATTCATCCCTCCCTCCCTCGCACCAAACTCCTGGCAATCACTGATCTTTTTACACTCTCCATAGCTTTTCCCTTTCCAGAGTGTCAAATAGTTGGAATCATACAATATGTAGCTTTCTCAGATTGGCTCTTCCTCTCAGTAATAGGCATTAAAGGTTCTTCCATGTCTTCCTCTACTCATCTGGTTATTTGTCTTCACCCATTTGTGTTCACCTATTGAAGGATATCTTCTTTGCTTCCAGGTCTCAGCAATCATCAATAAAGCTGTTATAAAAATTCATGTGCAGGTTCTTGTGTAGACAAAAGTTTTCAGGCTGAGACTTTTAAAACAATGACTCTGAGGTGTAAGGAAATCTTAACCACTTGAGACAGGATTGTTTTGTCTCTCTTACTTGCATATTGTTTTGAATTTGGCATCAAGCAGCTAGGATGATCATGGTCATAGTGCTTTTAATAGAAACATTCCCTGCAACAAATGTATTTTTTTCCCCTGGGTTGGTGTTGGTTAGGATGCTCTCCACCAGGAGGGTGGGGTGAAATTGACATGTTTCCCTTTTGATCACTCTTCTCTTTTGCCTCCATCTGGGCTTCTGTCTTGCCTCCAGATCTAGGTAAGGCTGTCTACTGTTGATATGACTATCACGCCAGTGTTCCAATTTGGATCATCTTCGGTCTGGCTTTTTCCATCTCCAGCCCACACTGAGTATGTCCAGTTCCCACCATGGCATATTCATCTATGTCTCTGTCCATATCTATCCACATCTATCTATTTCCCTGACCAGATAATAAACTACCATCTTCTTTCTCTGCCTCCAGACTGTTATTCAATGATTTGCCTGTGAGAGATGTTTAGTAAACATTTATTGCTAGCACAAAACATTGTTGATGCTATTGCAGTTAAGAACTATTTGACTAATCAGATTCTGTATCCCGCAGCATGAAAGATGCAGACTCCTACGAGGCACTGCTCTAAGAGTAACAATAGCTAACATATTTTAATATTTAGTATGTATCAGGCACAATGCTAAGCACTTTCACATAAATTATCTCACTTATCCTTATAAAGCTCCCCATTTGTTATTATTACTCCCATTTCATACATGAGGAAACTAAACCTTGGCAAAATTAAATATCTTTCTTGAACACCTATGCAAATAAATCGTGTACTACAGGAATTTCAAGACTGCACATCAGGGCCTATGGCATACAAAGAAGAAAACAAACTTTAATTTAAATCATCCATCATGCTGAAGTGAATTATGTGATATGAGTCCTCATCAGTATCAATTTGTATATTTGTGTTTATTTAATTAGTGTCTGCCTCCGCCAAGATTGTAAGCTCTATGCGGATAGGGACCGTTCTGCTCTGTATGTCTCCAGTCCCTAGCAAATTGACTGGCCCAGTTAAGGTTTTCTAATCTATGAATTATCTCAATCTTTCTGTGAGTCAACAAGTTTATCTCCTGAAACATCAACCCTGCTGTAAGAACAAGGCATTTTGGAAGCTGAAGGTGAGCAGTCATCATGAAGAATGCATTATTAGCATCTCCTAGAAAAAGGGTGCCCATCCCTATCTTTCATTCTTCAGATTAATTTCTGGCATATCTTTGATGGAGAAAAAGATGCATTACTGTACAAGAGAGGAGATAACTGGGTCCAGGAGAGCACATTTTCCAAATAATTGGCATAATCTTATCAAGTATCTAGAAATTTACTCTAGGAAGCCTAACCACATTTAATGCATGTCTGTTGCTGGGATTGCCTTGCTGTGCCCATCTATGAGTTATCAGTTATAACTTGGGAAGGAAGAGTTTGTGTCTTCACTGTACCTCTAAACTCAAAATGGATATTAGAGATGTGGGTGCTGTCAGAAAGGATAGTGGAAACAAACACAGATGGTATTGCCCTACACTTTTCAAAATCATTGTGCTTTTGCTCTTGATTTCATATTACTTGGAGGTTCAAGCTTTGACTTCTCAGCCTAGCATTCTAGAAGTTCCATTTTATGACTCTAGCTTATACGGTCGTGCTTATGCAATTGTCCTCAACAGGGACTCCTGGAATGGACTCTGCTGTCCCTCTCACATGTGAGGGTCACTTTAATCTTCACTTTGCTCAGACAGCATGATTTGCTCACTTCTCTAACTATCCATATTTTCTCTAATTCCTCAAAACCAGGGTTAATTGTGGCTTTTTGCTTTCTCATGATGACGTCAGTATATACTATGATTGTGATCATACTTTAGCAGTGTGGCTAAGGGTTCAGATTCTGAAGTCAGATTTAGGTTGGCTCAAGGCTTCATCATTTTCTCTCTAGGGGATCTTGGGAAGTTATTAACTTCTTCAAGCCCAGTTTCCTCGTCTGTAAGATGTGACTAGATAAAATTACCTTACAGAACTGTCATGAGAACTCATGAACTTTTGCGTGTAAAATGTCTCATTTTGAATAACCACAATCCTAGATGCTTTATAAGTACTTTAAACCAAATTTAGCTGGAGAACAATATGAAGTTAAAGTAAGAAATGACAGCTTTGGTATATGGTCCTTTAGTCAAGTCTGCATGATGCTTCCATTCATTGCTGTAGAAAACACAAGATGAAGACCTCTCTATTAATGGTGGTGATAGAGTGACAATTTTATATTCAATTTAGAAATGTGAAGCTGACAGAAGTTTAGGATGTTCAAGAAGAAGCAAGTAGGCAGTAGGATTCACAAGTCTGGAAATCATGGAAGAGACCTGGGCTGGAGATATCAATTTCCAAGTTAACTGTGTCTGGCAGGTAACTGAGGCCATAGGCATGTATGGAATCACCTAGGAAGAGATGATAGAATGCAGAAGGAGAGGATCCAGGAGCAAGGATTATAAGCTTGCTTTAGGCTGCATAGACGATGGTTAGTTCACAAGGGAAGCAGAAAAGTGAGTAGAAAGATAAAGCAAAACAATGGTAGTGCTAAGTCCCCAGTGGAGAAGAATATTTCAAGAAGGTGGGCATGTTTGGTGTTGTCAAAGGCTTTTGGGGGCCAAACAGAGGACTAAAATAATGCTTGTGCTTACCTCCAGGAGGCCACTGTTGACCTTTGTGTGAACTATTAGTTATTTGGATTGGATCACGGAAAGAATGGGAAGTAAAGACATAGAGACATCAGGCAAATAAAACAATTTTTAAAAAATTACTATTGAGGGAAGAATGGAGACAGGGGCAGAATTTAGAATGTAATGTGGGCTCTGTTGAATTTTTTTAAGGGGAGAGACTTAAGCATATTTAAAAGCCAACGGGAAGGGTACAGATCTCTTATGTGTTGATTTGGACCCTGGAAAATTCATATGTTGAAGTCCTAACCCCCAGTAACTCAGAATGTGACCTTATTTGGAAATGGGTTCATTGCAAATGTAATTAGTTAAGATGAAGTCATACTAGAGTAGGGTGGGCCCTAAGCCAGGATGACTTGTATCCTTATATAAAGTGAAAATTTGGACACAGAGATATGCACACAGAAAAAATGCTCTGTGAAGATGAAAACAGAAATTGAGGTGATGCTATACAAGTCAAGGAATATGAAAGATTGCCGGTAAATCACCAGAAGCTAGGAAAGAGCCATGGAACATAATCTATAACCCTTGAAAGAAACCAACTCTGCCAACACTTTTATCTCAGACTTCTAGCCTCCAGAATTGTGAGATAGCACATTTCTGTTGGTTAAGTCACTCAGTCTGTGGTACTATGTTATGGCAACCCCAGAAAACTAATACAAGATCATAGGAAGGAGATGAATATACAGAGACTAATTCATAGTGTAAGTTCCTCAGAAGGTGAGAATGGGATCCAAGTTGATAAAAAAAGTCGGTAGAATGTGTGAGATGTGAGTAGCCCTGTGTGTTTTCTACTGAAAAGGTGATGGACTTCTTATCTGATGACTTCTATTTTCCCTGTAAAGTAGGAGGAGAGATCATCTGGTGAAAGCAAAGGAATAAAAGTGGGAGTTTGAGGACCCATGTGAGGTTGACCACAGAATTTAAGCTGGCAGTAATTGGCTCTGTCATGTGACTCTCTTCAGCACTGCTTAGCGGTGGGATGCTGTCACAGAGAAGTGGAGACCTGAGCCACCCAGGGTTGGGGGCTAGCAGGCCAAGAACAGCCAAAATATAGAGCATCAAGAAATGTTATTGAAATGATGTTCTATGGAAGCTGAGCTGACAGAAGTAAAAGGTTGGGTTTGAAGGATACAATTCATTGTTTGAAGAAAGTAAGGGAGCCTTGTTGTGTTTGAAGGATGTCTAAGGTGGGAGAAATTGAACTAGGAGAGGTGAGAGATTTGGGGGTAGAACAGTTGATTATGAATGATGACAAGGTTCAAGATGTGACTGTTGGAGTAGCTGGACAGAGAAGGGATGTAGGACAAAGAATGGAGAGACCATGGGCCATGGAGTGTGGTAGATTTTTTCACTCATTCAACAAATGATAATTGAGTGCTTACTATGTGCCAGGCACTACTCTAAGTACTAACAATACAAGAGTGGACAAAATTGACATAAATTTCTACCTTGCTGGGCTTCCAGTAGAAGGTGTCAAACAATAAAATATGGAATACACTAGATTGTGAAAGTGCATTGGAAAAATTAAAGAGAACAGGATGGGTACTCTGTGTGTATGTGTGTGTGTGTTGTGTATTACTATTTTAAGAAAGGTGGTCAGGGGTGTACTTCTTGATAAGGTGGTATTGGAACAGAGACTCAAAGCAGATGAGAAAGGAAGCAATGAGTCTATCTGGAAGAAATTTCAGAAAATGAGAATGGCAAACGAAAAGGCCTTGATTCCATATGATTGCTACAAGATCTCCTACTAGCTCCCTTGATGTAAATGGGTCTCTTTTGAGGTGTTACCAAGTATTTCTGTGGGTTTCCTCACAGGGAAGGCCTCGCAAGTGTTCTCACAGGGTAGGCCTTGCAGGTGTCCTCACAGAGGAGGCCTGACAGGTGTCCTCCTGGGTGTCCCCTAACAAATCTGCACTTGCTTCTGCTCTGGCCTTCACCTCCTGCTGCCACACTGCTCCCTCTGCTACTGGGGACCCCAGTGGTCTGTGCTCTCTTGGGCACAGCTGCCTTCCTCATGGTGGTATAAGATGTCCTGCGGGCCTCAGGGAGGGGATACTTCCCATTGTAGGTCCAGAGGGTCAGTATCCTTGCTCTTGGCCTGCCCCGTGCAGCAATTGGATCTGATTCCTGCCATCCTGGTGGGGGCCTCTCCATTATCACCCACTTCTCTGCACTGCTGACACTACCACCTCTAACTCTGAGTGACAGCTGAGACTCCTGTCTCCCCCAGACAGAGGTTAGGGGCAGGTGGTGCCCATCATGGGAAACAAAGTACTTTCAGAAAGAGGAGAAGACTCCAGCCAAGTTTCGTCTTATTTCCACTCCAGGAGCAACCACTTGGCACATTGATTGTCGTCACTTTTTCCAGGAGAGAACAGACTGTGGTTTTGTTATGACTTCAAAGAAAGAAGTCAAGACAGTCTGACATTGGGTCATTTCTTAAAGTCTAGGTTATTTGGTCAAATTTGCAGTTACCTTTTTACCTGTGGGGAAAACAATCAAATGCATTTAGCCATTTTTAAAGGACAATAAGCAGTTACACAGATAATTGAGGTTTTGTTGTATATTCCACACCACAAAAGACCTGGTGCTGTGCTGAGTGAATGTAGCTGAGAGAGAGCAGTGATGTATTATGTAAATTGATGTTTGTGAATTAATAATTTTATAAAAACTCATCACGGAAGCTCAGTATTTAAAAAGCTCCCATAGTGGGTAATTTTTTTAAAGCGATTAGACACCCCTTAATTTGCTAGGTGATTCTGTTCTTTTCAGATTTTAGGATGCAATAAATCACGTCTTCATGTATATTTATACACAGATGAGCACTCATGTGGGTCCATTTGACTAAGTTTAGTGGGAAACTTGCTCAAAGAATAAATTGTAGTTACTACAAATAGTATGAAATATGGGAGTGAGTTGAAACTTTTTTATCTCAAGAGAAAAAAATAGAGCTCTATTTAGTTCACTTTCCAGAAGATGAAAATTTGAAAGATTTTATGTTTTTGAGAGGTTAAATATTTCAAAAATATTCTAACTACCATAATCTTCATACTTAAGCTGACATTTTTGTAAATGCCTAGGAAAGAAGACTAGCTCTATAGTGACCAAAATCTAAAATGTGCAGATTTTTCCAACTCAAGGCGAAATTTCCTCCCAGAGAGGTAGCTAGGGAGGAATGGTTCTGGGGACATGTTGTGACATGCAGCCTTGTAAACGGGAAGCAACTCTTTTCTCCCGTTGAAGGTATTAACGTTTCTGGTCTAGATCTTCCGTTGTTTCCAGGGCCCTCAGTGTTCAGTTGCACAAGAAATATAATTTTTAAATATCTTCTGTACATCTTGTGATCCATACTAATCTCTTCCCGCTCCTGTGACTTGCTTGTTTCAAGATTTGGGGACCACAAAGCCCAATAAGTCCTTTCTTTTCCTAACCTGCCATTCAAAGACATTTTTGATGCTCAAACGATCCCCTGCTGTTGACAACATCAGAGGTGTCCTCCAAGTAATTTTCCCCTCTTAACTTCAATAGTACCATTTCTACTTTTCATCTGACTTGGTAGCTAATAAATCAAGAGACAGGAGAGAGAGAAAGAAAACCTCCTTCATCGTGGCTTCTTTTATTTTTCTGTTTTTCAGGGGTTATTTAGTAAAGTCTGATCTTTGCTGCATTCTTACTTTTATATTCTTATGGGGTTTTTTTTGGCAACTGAAATTTGTGAATTTCCTCTACTTATTTCTCTTTTGAAAACTGTTGTATAATTCCATAGAAAACATTTTTGAAAAGTACTTTAATATTTTTTGACAGATTTCTTCTTTTATTAACTTACTCTGGTCATCTTGATTTATAAATTTTTGAGAGAATACAGACATTTCTAAAAAACATAAGTATGTGCAGCGTTAAAAAATATGTAGTAGAACCTTTGAGAAGGTTTGTTTCTTCATGAATTTGAGTGTGCGGTGATTTGATCATTTCCCTAAGTCGTGGACTTACATGTGTCGATAAGGAGACATCTAGTGTCAACAAGAGAAAACTCTTAGTCAAACTGACTTAAAATGAGGAACTTTATTATCCTCTGTAATAGGAAGTTGAGGAATATGGTAGGATCCAGAGAAGCAGGAGAGGCTTCTGCTCAACTTTTGTACCCTCTATTGCTTCTGCCCTCCGCTGTGTGTTGGCTTCATTCTCAGGCTGTGATTGAGAAAGATGGCAGCAGCAGTTCCAGATATGGCAGTGTCCAGGGGACAAAGAAAGGGCTGTCTCTCCTTGTGTTTCCTTCTTGGGACCAAGGAACACTGCCCCCAAAGCCCTCAAACACATTTTCCTTCACTCAAATTGACTAGGATTGGGTCATGTGCCCATCCCTATACCAATCATTGACAAGAGGAATTTGAATGCCATGATTGGCTTAGGCTAATCATTTGGGGGGCCTTGAGCCTGCCTCCATGACCCTCCCTTCACTTCCTTCAGTCAGGCTGATCATTTGAGGTGACCACATTAGCTACTAAGATACACCACAATTTCAGAGTAACAAGATATTCTAAGATGGCTCCTCATGTCATCCTCTAACACCAGGTTCATTAAGGATTCAACTGCATTCTTGGGCAGCCTGCATTAGTGCCAAGCAAAGTTTAGACTGGGAGAAGGGACGCTGAAGCTTCCTTTGGTACATTATCAACCCCTAGGGTATCCCTACCAGACACGTTTAATAACGGATGTCCATTGTCCAGAGAAGAAAGTTATCTAGGGATAATTAATAGCAACTCTCCCTTGTGTTTCATTCAGTATGGGTCAGGGTATGTCATAAAGTATTCTTTTGGTTTGGTGATATGAAACTCTATTAGGACTTAACAACTGTAAGATAAATATTTACAGGAGGATCTGTGTGTAAGACCAAAAAATGGAAAGATTTTTTTCTCGAGAAACCAGTTCCTCCCCAATGTTTCTGATCCCTATTCACTTATTTGCTTGAGCTACAAACATGCACATCATCCTTGATTCTTCCCTTTTCCTCACCCTGCAGCTCTAATCCTCAGTGAGGTCATACTTTTGATTTCCAAATGAATCAGGATTCCTCCACTTCTCTCCAGCTGCATTCTACCTTCCTAGCGTTAGCTTTAGAGTAGGCGATTGGATGGCTGCCTAATGACTTCTCTCCCGTCTCCAGTTCCATCTGTATTAATGCTGAAATATCCAATCTGTTTTTAAAACAGCATCCAACAGAAACTTAGAAAATTTAAATTGCATATCACTTCTTAGAATTTTAAAAAATTATTTTTGGTGAGGAAGATTGGCCCTGAGCTAATATCTGTGCCAATTTTCCTCTATCGTATGTGGGACACCACCTCAGCATGGCTTGATGAGCAATGTGTAGGTCTGTGCCCAGGATCCAAACCCACGAGCCCTGGGCTGCCAAAGCAGAGCATGTAAACTTAACCACTAAGACACAGGCCAGCCCCTCAGAATTTTTTAATGGTTTCCTGTTGCATTAAGAATACCATATGTACTCTTGGCCATGGCTTACAATGTCCTGCATGTTGTTGCCCCTGCCTGCCTCTGCAGTCTCATCTGGTACCATCCTGCCTTCCCTCCAGCCACACTGGTCTACTTCTGGTACTTGAACATAGTTAAATTCTTCCCGTCACGGGGCTTCACTCATACTGTTCCCTCTGCTTTGACTATCTTTTCCTCTTTGTATGTCAGGCTCCTCGGCTGGTCTCATTCTAGTTACTATGTTTTCACAGCAGCTTTCTCTGCCCACCCTATTTATGAAGACTTCCCCCCTTGGAGGAGTGGGGAGGTTGTAATTTTAACCTATTCTCTGCCCTCATAAGTCTTTTCTCAGCTCATAAGTGCGTGCTTCTTTCTTTGTTCCCTTATTTATTATCTGTATCCCTCACTAGACCTGATGACCCATGAGGGCAGAGTCTACGTTGAGTCTATTCACCACCAAACACCGTTCACAAGAACTGGACCTGGCTCCCAGTAGGTACTCCACAGATAGGAGTGCAATGAACCAATCCCCTGGAGAACGATGATTCCCTTGAGTATAGGTAAGGTCTCTGCATTCCTAGCACCTCGCTGAGTACCCACCACATAATATATTCTTAGTACATGTTTACTGTTGAACGAATGGGTATCTCTTATTAGAACAAAAAGAAATTAGCATTTGACTGCATGATCAGGCAACGAGAGAATGGATTTCTCATTATTTGGAGAAATTCAACAGCATCATTAGCAAACATTAAGCAGGGTTTGTGATATTTTCAGTAAGTTTAGTGCCAACCTGGCAAAATAGTATATGACTATTTCTTTGATGAGAAAAGATAACCCTTGAAGGGTCAGGAAGTCAGAAGAAAATAATTACAAGCAAGGAGAGTAGAAGGATCACCTCATCCAAATTTAACTTGATCATATGATGTGTCCTAAGAGACTCATGGAAGGTTGAAAACAGCGGCAGATAAACCTCTTTGGTGGCATGTAGTCAAAAATAGGCCTTGTCTCTGTTAGGGTCCCACTTTGGATTACCCCATGGCTAGTTAAGTCTTTTTATCCATACTGATAAATGCTAGCACTTACATAGTATTTACTATATGCCAAGCAGTGTTCTAGTGCATTAACTCATTTAAGGCTTCCACAACCCTATCAGATAGGTTCTATTATTATGCCTATTTTATTGAAGCAGAGAGAGGTTAAGTGACTTACCAAAGATCACACAGCTATCAAGTAGCAGAGCTGGATTTCAAACACAAGCTTATAATTTTCATAGAGCCATAGACTCCCTTAGAATCACTGCAAACAAGAAACTGAAGATGAATGTGGACTAGAGTTATAAACGTTAATTGATACTGCCTTTCACATGGGTCACAGCTCACTGAATCTCACAGAAAGTAGCACTTTCAACAGTTCAAAGAATAATTTTGAACATGCACAATATAATGCATAAACACATGAATGTACAAAATATAAAATGAGATGATGACTTGTATGATAAAAAATGTATCACATAGTTCCTTAGAATAGAATCCTAGTCATCCTATTTGATAGCTGGTCACTAATTGGTGAATAAAGTGGGGAGAGATGAAGAGACAGGTGCCTTTAGGAGAGCTGGACCAGACTGAGGACACGGGGGTCTACTCTGCCCTGCTTAGCTCTGTGACCTTCAGTTCTCTGGGTCTCAGATTCTTCAGCAAATTAAGGGAACTGGGTTAGATGACGTCAGAATCTAGCCAACTCTAGCCTTGAATAATGCTATAAAGGTACTGTGTTAATAGAAAAATAAAAGTTGCCTTAACTATCCTTTTGCTTTAGATCTAGGTTTTTAGGAAGCCATCTTAATTGTATCAGTTCTAATTCCATAACGTTTCTTGCCTAGATAATTGTCTCTACTAGTAACTTCCACCTGATCTGTTCTTTACACTGCTACCATTTCCCCAGTTAAGAATCTTCAGTAGCTGCCCTCTCATCACTACAAGATGTCCATGATCAGACTTATTCCTTTGTTCTCCCTCGAACCCTGCGCTCTTCTGCACCAAACTATATGCAGTTCTTGGAGCATTGCCAGCTATTTCATATCTCCATGCCTTTGCCCTGGTTGTTCCCTCTGCCTGGAATGCTACCTCTCTCTGTCCCTTGTTTGTATGGTAGACACTTTCAAGGCTTAGGAAGATGTCAGCTCCTCTATGAACCTTTCTGGTCTGGACCTCCATGCAGCAGGCTCCCCCTTTACCTCGCCCCAGATAGAACTGACTGTTCCTTCTTCAGTGTGTCCACTGCCCCCATCATCAAGTTTTCTACCTGAGACACTTTAACACTTATTGTCTGTCCGCTCCTCCTAACATTCTTGGCAGTAAAGACTATGTTGCATCCATCTTTCCATCTCTTGTGTTTAGCATGGTGCCTAATACATGGTAGCAACTCAGTAAATATAAATGGATGAATAAAAACGTGAATAGAATGAATGAGAAAGCATCAGCTGTCTAAAAAAATACATCTTACTTTTAAATTGTAAAGTTTTTGGCTGAATGCATTCAGAGATGGGGTGGAGGAGAAAAAATTGTGTGCGAAAAGTGGAAGAATTTTGTAGGAAGGAGGTCTTTCATTCCATTGTCCATATTATTTTCAGCTGCTTCTGGTACTACTATCTCTTCTGGCTCTTATAAAAAAAATTTAGAATTTTCTGATAACTAATATGATATCAATGCTCCATACGTCTTTTGAAAATACTTGTATTTCATTTGGACAGAAAACCAGAAATGCTGGATAAGAGTGCCTGTGCTGCATTGGGAATAGATTTGAGAGAACAGCAGCTCTGAATTCAATAATTATTTTAGGCTGCCTTTTCAAGTTCAAGAAACCCAGACGCTTATATGATTTTGCAATATTGCGGTAAATGGACCAAAGCACAGATTCCAATATGTGAAAGATAGATTTTATACACATGCTTACATTTTTGATTAATTCACTCATTATTCAACTGACAATCGTTGAATACCTTCTTCTGCCAAGCACTGCACGAGATGCTTCGGATTGAAAAAGGTGGAAGAGAAGACAGTACTTTGATTATTCTGGACAAAGCCCTTGATGCTTGGAGAAGGTTTTACATTGAGTTGTGAGCCTGCAATTGCCCCACATGGACTGTCCAGGACCCCCCTCTCCTGCTGGATGTCTTGCCCTCTTCACCGCACTTACACAAGCTCTCTGCTAGTTCCACAAATACACCATATGTGCTCCCACCTTTGGGCCTTCAAATGGGTCCTTTCCTTGCTTGAATTCATCAGAGAGCGCCACTTATCTTTCAGGACTTAGTTTAAGTGTCAGTTCCTCAGGGGAGCTTTCCCTGACCCCGTGACCAGGTCATCTCCCCAGGCCCTAGCAGTGTTTCCCAGGCCTTTCTGCAATCACAATTAGTTAATAATGCATGTTGTCATTTAATATCTGGTCTTCCTGCTGGAATATAAACTATATGAGGGGACCAATTGTGGGTCTTTTCCCCCCCTGTACCTCCAGAGTCCAGTACTGTGCCAGTATACAGTGGCTTTTGATAAACATTTGCTGAATGAATAAATGAAATAATGGCAGAATTGCCAGAACGGACTGCTTGTTCCCTGCCGTCTCCCAGCTCACACCTTGCCCTTCCTTTTTCTTACAGAAATGCTCGGCAGCACGATGATACTCAGAGAGATTCTCAGGGAGCAAATCCTCTTCTTAAAGAGCTTTGCTACATGTTTGAATTATTGCATAAGGTCCTGTGGCTGCTGGTGACAGTTGGCCCCCTCTGTCTGTGCTGGGTTCTTCGCAGAGGAAAGGAATGGAGAGGAGGGAGTAACTGATTGCCCTTCCTCATCCAACATAATCTTAGAGGAATAGGAAAAGATCAGCTTTTGGTAAAACAATAGCAATCTCTTTCCCCACATGGAAGATGGAATCGAGTTGCTCATTTTATGGTTAAAACAAGACTTTTAAAATAACCAATCTAACAAAGGCAGTGAGAATCAGGAGCAGAGACAAAAACATGTAACAATTCATTTTAGAAAAATGTCCTACAAACCTATCTCACAGTTGGAACTTAAAAGACCCCAGATACAATCATATTCCGTGGAGGCCCTGAAATTGGCTCTGGCGTTGAAGAGATCCAAAGCAATATTACCCATGGAGGAAGAGGAATGCGGCATCCATCACGATGTCACGTTCTGCCCTCTTCTCCAATTACAAAGTCGGAAGCAGTTCAGAGTTGAGAAATGGTGTCCTTATTCTGCTTGTCTCCCCCCTATAGGGGTTATGAGGGTTGGCTAGGCAGTGGCTTCCACGCTTGTTTTCAGAAAGCCCTGTCTCTCTTGATTATCCCAACATCCCCTCCTCCTGGCCAGAGAGATAGACTGCCTGGGAGATCTCTTCCTGAATTCCTTCTCCTTTCTATATATCAAGGTAGCTCTAAATATCAGACTGCCCTCAAATCCCTGAGGTTTTCTTTTCACAAGGGATTTGGGAAGTCCCACCAAACACACTAGCAGAACTCAGCATCTCCCTCCTCTACGGAGATGTCCGGGCTCAACAGGACATAATTTCAGCTGAAGCCTTGTCTGCTTATATGACTTTTGGAAATCGTATTATACTAAATATCCGGGAACATTGTTTTCTATGATTCTAATCGAAATCGGTATTGTATTCTTGTAAGCCATTCTCTTGCATTCCCTAAAGATTCTAAGGATCCATATTCTTCAGGTAGAATTTTACTACACCTTTGCAGACTAAGTCCTTTTGGTTTATCTATACCAACAGCATCAGTGTCGCCTAGGGTAACTGAAAATTCTTGGGCATTGTCCCAGACCTATTGAATCACAAACTTTGGAAAAAAGGCCCTGCAATCTGCATTTCAACAGATTACATGGGTAAGCTTGTCTGAAGTTTACCTTGATGTTGATGGAAAATAAAAAATGGGCTTTCTAATCAAATTAATGGTTCAAAAAAGGTTATGAGGCAATGGGTTAGCCTTCCCAGAACAAAACAGAGTAACACAGTTTAAAGCAGCATTATTTACATATTAATAATAAATGGCTGACTAAAATGGTTTTATTAAATGGGTTAATATGTGTAAAATACTTAGAATAGTGCCTGGCACATAAGAAATGTTGCACAAATATTTGCTAGGATTAAAATTATTGTTATTTTGTCCCACAGGATATTCATTAATTAAACATAGTCCCCCCTTTTCTTCTAAAGAGTATTTGGAGAATCTTAACACAGATACAAACTAAACAATAGTTAATACATTTGAGAAACAGTAAAAAATGAGATTTCAATGTGTGCTATAGAATATCCACAGCTGACTCTTCTAATTACAATTTTTCATCTAGTTTGTATTACCGTGTATACCTAAAGTAAACGAGACTGGCTAGCTGTTCACACAATTCTTTCCTTTTTCTTTTTGGGCATTTCTCTGCCTGCCTCAGAAAACCCTTCCCTGTGGCCCTCTACCCTTTCTTTCCAAGTCCCCAGGCTGGAGGTTGGCACCTAAGATGACTTTGCAAGATGTCAGAGCCCCTGACAGGTTGGGCCCCTAAATCCACAAAGATGACCATCTTCCTGCCCATTCCCTATACACTGCCGATGAGATTTGACCAGAACCAGAATAAAACATGGACTTCTATTATAGCAAGCCAAGGAGAAGTTGAGTCCCTTTAAGCAAAATACAATGTAATTGAATTTTGCACGTATTTAATTCTATAATATGAGGTTTAGTATGCCAATGGTCTGCTTTAAAGTTTCTCCCATATACATTTCTGTGGCAATGGTCAAAGATGACTACATAAAGATATAAGTATATGAGAAATTCCGTGCTTTTTCAGGGCATCATGAATAGCCAAATTGCATCCTTATGTAAGACAAGGAAGCAGCTGCCTCCTCTCTGTCAAAATGCAGGACTGTGTTACAATTGGTGTGGTGGTGAAATGAATGGATTCTGTATTTCAAATAGAGATGTATTCAAATGCCATCATTTACTCGCTGTGCAACCTCAGGGAAGCCACAAACATTTCTAAGGCTCAGTTACTTCATTCGTATATGGGGATAAAGTTGTTGTGAAGATAAATGTGTTGGAAAGAGCTTATCCCAATGCTTAGTTTCTAGTCAATACTAGCTATTTTTGTTATTTTATATAGATTAGGAACAAAGAGGAGAGAAATAGATTAATACCCTGTTTGAGAGGCCCTCTCTGAGTTAGGGAGGCTGCACTTCATGCCAGAATCATATTGCAAGATGGAGGTTATGTGCCAAGCAAGAAGGGAATGCATTTGTAGGAGAAATAAGAGAAAGAGGAAGGGAAACTTTGTCTTTCCATATGCAGACGCTTGCATAACATTTCCTTCCTGAGTTCTTGAATCCCAACGAGAGAACTGAGCGTATGTTTGGGAAGAAGACTCATGAATTAATATTTTTCCCAATAGAGAAGCTCACAGAAACTTTGAAGTGTTTATTAAAGAGTTGATAATGAGGAGAAAACTTTTTGAAAATCGTATTAAAAAGTACCTCCCAAACTCCTTCAATAATTTAACCTTGGAATCACAAGACTCTACTGGAATAGAAAGAGCACATTTTTCTCTCCCCCCGCCATCCCTGGTGTATCACATGCATGCCGATAGCAATGATGGCCTCTTTCTAGGAGTTGCTGGTGAAATGATACTCTTTTTGTGACCAATTGAATAATTACTGAAGTTGAAATTTGTAATCCTGATATCGAATATTTCATAATGACATCAATTTAAACTTAATACTGCTCTTATCTTTTGACAAAAATAAGGTTTAAGACGTCTGTTCTCCTAGAGGAGGTGAAATAAGGAAAGACTTTATTATACAAGATAATTAAAATTCTTCCTGAGGTTAAAAGTGATTTAAAAAGAATCACAACATGAGATAATTAGGCCTTATTAGACACTTTATCTGCTTCACTGAAGTCACTTCTTCTAGGATGATAAAATGTGCCTTTGTCTTTTTTTAGAAAGCTAGATACCAAATTTGGGGAAAAAAATGATCTTTCCTCCTCCTCTTCAACTCAGCACATGACTGTGTGAATGGATTTGGGGAAATAATTTAATGACAGGGTTACAGTTTCCAAAAGCTAGACCTTTATAGAATGTGATGGTTTTCAAGTACTTATTCATTTTTCTTGTGGAATTACATTTTACCCTCTATTTTTAGTTGGTTAATAGAAAATGATATGAATTTGTGTTCTCTGGTTTTTTTTCCTTGACAGGCAGAATAATAACAGATCAGTTTTGGGATGTTTAACAAAATTCTTTTGTTACTTGACAGACTCGTTTATCCTTCCTGTGCCATAACAGGTAAGGCAAAGAATGTCGGTGTTTGTATTTTTAATGTCTAATGAACATATAATATAGGTTATTACAATAACCGTGCAGTAGTGGATGGTATTTTTTAGAAAAGTGGTTCAAGCATTTAAAACACATGATGTTTTTGTGAGAGGAAGCAGGTACCCTAGGAGCATGGGAGTTTTGCCAGAGTTCTAAACTGCATCCCTACATGAGGTCTGATATTGCTTTTCTATTCTGCTTTTGGGCCCAATGACAGGGATGCTGTGACTGCCGCCCTCTGCTAATGGTTCTTTGGGCTTCCAATGGATTTTAACAATATTTAATGCAACTAACAATAAGTAAATCAAATAGTCCTTGTTTGCATCCACAAATTTATACCCAACTTATTTTCATCTATTGATGCGTGGTTAAAATGAAATTGTTCCACTTTGTTTATAAGAAAACATTTCAATTCCATTGACAATGACTTGCTACATAGATTTTATCAAATTGTTCTTTCCTTCTTTGTGACCCTTTCCTTCAGGGAAAGGCTAATATATATAGATCAGTGCATCAAAGGCCAAGTAAAATATATAGATATCTTTGATTGAAAGCTAGGTACATTGGATTGTTAAGTAAATGTCTATTTTAAGGTAAAATATCTAGAAGAGAAGTGGTATGCTTTCAGGGATAAATAGCTTCTGACATACCTTTGCAGGGTCTATTGTAAACCGTCTGAAGGAAATTGTTGCTTTAAAGAGAGATGTAAACAGTGAAATAACAATGGAATTAAGCCAAATTGTAAGCATCGAAGGTATCCATTAAATAAGACTAAATCTTTTCACATAAGTGTAGTGCTGCCTTTCAGGCTACAAGTGCTACATACATTTTTCCTTTCTATCAAGCAGATAAAACCTTTTAGGAAGAATATGACACCTTTAGGGTAAGGGTTGATAAAAAGGTGCACAAAACATGAGCGTGCAGCTTAACAAATTGTTACAAGGCAAATGCACATATAGCAATTACCTAGGTAAAGAACCAGGATGCTGCCAGCACAGGTGAGTTTTGTATATTGATTTTGAATCAGGCAAACTTGCTATGTCTTCATTAATCCTAATAATCAGGGGAATCTTTTGGATTTTTCTATACACACTTATATCTTCTGTGAATAACGAAAGTTTGGTTTCCTTCTAATCATTTAATCTTTTATTCTGTTTTCGCCTTACGGTCCTGGCCAAGACCTCCGGCATAATGCTGAATAGAAGTAACACTGGCATCCTTGCCCTTCTCAATCTCAGAAAGAAGTGTTTAATGTTTCACCATTAAATAGAATGCTTGATTTCTTTTGTTCATTTGCTAACATTTATCCTGATAGGGTATTGAATTTTGTCAGATGCCTTCTGTTTCCGTGCAAATTATCATACTATTCAGCAAATGCGCTGAATTACATTGATTGATTTTCTAATGTTAAAACAACTTTGAATTCTTGGGGCAAATCAAAGTTGATCATGTTGTATTATTTCTAAGTATAGCTGGATTCAATTTGCTAATATTTTATTTGGAATATTTCAATCTCCGTTCATAAGTGAGAGATGGCTTGCAATTTTTCTTTCTTGTCGAGTTTTGGGACCAAGGTTATATTTACCTCATAAAATTACCTGAAAAGTGTATCCTCTTTTTCCGATCTCTAGAAGATTTCCTGTAAGACTGAAGCTATTTCTTTCTTAAATATTTAGAACTCTCTGGTGAAGATACCTGGGCCTGGAGTTTTCTTTCTGGGAATGTTTTAAATTCTATTTTTATGTCAGCTTTCTAAGTTGTGTTTTTCTAGTAATTCATCAATTTCATCTAAATTTGAAAAGTTTTTGACACAAGGTTGTTTGTTTTTTCCTTTTGTTGTGATTTTTGATGTCCGTGTCATTGTCCTTCTCTTCTTTCCTGATGTTATTGTTTGCTTTTTCCCTTTTTCCTCTGTGACCAATCTCTCAAGGTGTTTGTAAATTGGACTTTTCTTTCTTCCCTCTCATTTGTATGTTTTCTATTCGAATAACTTATGGTAATGCCTTTTATTATTTCCTTCTTTTTACTTTCTTTGGGTTTAATTCATTTCTCTTTTTCTCTTATTGGCCTGGAAGCTCAGTTCATTAAATTTCAGACTTTTCTAAAATATACATTTAAGGATATGTTATTTTCTTCTAAATTCTGTCTTTTCTGAGATCCATGAGTTTGGATATATACTAGTTTTGTTATCCATTAGTTCAAAGATTTTCTTATTATCTTAATGATTTCTTCTTTGGCTCATTGGCTATTTAGAAGTAATTTCTTATATTAAACCATTTGAGAGGCTTTTTAGAGTAACTTTTGTTTATAAATTTCTAGCATAATTACTTTGTGATCGGAGAATATACTCTGAAATTTCAATTCTTCTAAGTTTGTGGTCTAGTATATTGTTCTCTCTAAAGTTGTTTCACGTATTTTTGAAAAGAAAGTATATTCTGCAATTACTGAATTTGGATATTCTATATTATCTACTGATTCAGGTTTATTAATCATGTTCTTCAAATCTGCTATATGCTTATTGATTTTTGTCTGCCGTTTCTTTCAAATACTGAGAGAAGTATATTAAGATTTTCTAATATGATTATGAGTTAGTCAATTTGTGCATTTCTGCTACTTTTTGTACTGTTTTGGAGTTATGTTATTAGATGAGTATGATTTAGAATTGTTATATCTTCCTGCTGAATTGAACATCTTATTATCATGAAGGAACTTTACCTTTACGTGCCTTTTTCCCTAAGTTCTATTTTGTGTGGTATTTCTATGCTACATAGGCTTTATTTGGTTATTATTTATGTAGTGTATCTTGTTATTTTCTTTTACTTTAAGCCTTTCTGTATCCTTATGCTTTAGATGTCTCTTTTAAACAGCGTATATTTTGTTTTTTCATAATCTAGGCTAACAGGCTTTGTCTTTTAATTAAAGCTTTTTAATTTGGTTACATTTAAGGTACTTATTTATATATTTGAGTTTAAATCTACCATCTGCCTATCTGCTTTTCATTTGTTCTACCTTTTCCCTGATTTTATTCTTTTCCTTTCATTTGAATTGATTATTTCTTTAAATCATTCAATTTCCCAACTTTACCTTATTAATTTGAAAGTCTATACTTTTTTCTATTATTTTAGTGATTATTCTCTGAAATTAGCAAGACTTCTTGACTTTAGCAAAGTCTAACGTTAGTCAAAACTTTTACTCTTCTCCCAGATGATACAAGAATCTTAGATCATTTTCACCACATTTATTATTTGTGTAACTTTTGTTACACAAATTTTTTTTGTATATCTCATTCTCTTTCAAAATATTCTTTAAATTCCACTAAGATTATACATTATTATTGTTTTATATAGTCAAAATTAATATTTACTAATTGAATATCCTCATATATATGTACACAAAACATATGTATGTTTGTATGTATGTATATATGTATATACATAGCATTGAGAGAGAGAGAAAAAGACTTATTTCAAGAAATTAGCTCATGCAATTGTGGGAGCTGTCAAGTCTGAAATCCACAGGCAGACTGGGAGGCTGGCAGCTCTCAGGTAAGCATTGATGCTACAGTCTTGAGGAAGAATTTCTGCTTCCTCAGGGAAGCTTCAGTTTTGTTTTTAAGGCCTTTCAACAGATTGGATGAGGTCCACCCCACATTATTGACAATAATCTCCTTTATTTAAAGTCAATTGATTTTAGATGTTCACTACATCCACAAAATACCTTCATAGCCGCACCTACGTTAGTGTTTGATTAACTGGGTACTGTAGCCTCGGAAGGTCGACACATCAAACTAATCAGCGCAGATTCCAACTAAACATTTATTAGACCACTTTCAGGGTATTCAGTGCATTTTACCATCTCTTTTATAGCTTTTATCCTTTTGTTTTCATATTAAATTGTGGATTTTTTTCTGATATATCTCTAAATGTCCTAATTCTCTTTTCAGCTATGTCAAGTCTGCTGTTGAATTTATCTACTGATAAAAATATTCTGTCACTTTTTACGGCTTTCCCTTTCCAGACAAAATTTTCAAGCTTGTCTCTTACATTTTTTTTATCATAGAAAACCTAGCTGTTTTATAGTGATGCCTGTTATTACCAATGTCTCAATTGCTCATTGGTCTTTCTGTTTTCTATTTGTTTTTGTTGGTATTTTGTAGCTTGTCCTTCATCTTTGTATTTGTGTTGTGTCTCAGGTTACTGTTTTGTGTGGGACATTGTGTTTGAAAAATTATTTGCAGAAATAATTTGAGGACTAGAATAAAGTTCTCTTCATCCATAGGTGATCTTACTTACTTGCCAGGTACCTGGGTGTAATAACATTTCAAGATAACATTAACCCAAGCTTGAGGAATGAAATATCCTGGGATATCCAGGTGAAAGAACACACTCTGAAGACACTTCCAAGGCTGGTTTTAATCTGGTTAACATTTACTATTTGGATACAGCCTTTAAGGGCCTTGGCCCCAAGTGGGTTGAGGTTATTTACCAAGGTTCCAATCCTGGAAGACTAAGACCTTGACTTTTCCTGTCTAGCACTAGAAATCCACCAAAAGTTCATCTCAATCTCTGAGCCTCCTCTTTTTAATCTGCAAAAGTAGCCTTTAGTGCTTTTCTCACCTCACTGTTCTTAGTATCCTAGATACCGACTCATAACTGCTTAATGTCTTGTTAGCTCTTGGAAGCTTTTTGTATTTTGCTGTGGGGTAGGGTGGCCCATGTCACCCAGTCCACCCTTACTGAAAGCAGAAGTGCCTTTATTTATCCATTTTTCATATAAACAATGTCTTATTTGGCTTCTTAACTGGAATTTAAAACAAATAATGACTTGCTTATAAATACCTATGCGTAGTTATTTCCAGATTTTATGAAATAGTTTTCATATTTATGTTAATTAATTCATATGGAAAAGACGAGATAAAGTAACCAGAAAAGCCTTATGTAAAACGCTGATAAATCTTCAGTAGTTATAGTGAGCTTGATGACTGGCTTGGTCTTATATCCTAATTCATTTTTCTTTTACCCAATTTGTTGCCTTTCTGTCTTCTTTTATTATCTTCAGACTCTTATTACAAGGGCCTCACACTCAGTTGACTCATCCTAGCTTATTCTCACTTATCTTCATTTTATATGCTCAGTCCATACTGACGAAGGCTGAGGCAACTTTTGTAGCACCTATAGCAGAGTTTGCAAGCAGGCACTTTTCAGGTTGTCTTGTTTCTAGTGCACCTGGGTGAGCCCTAGGTATGTGTTCTTTCTTTAGGTGTTTGTCTAATGCTGACGTACAGTTGCCCATTCCTTGATTCCTGTCTCATACTTCAGTTCTCCATTGGAACTGTTTTCTTGCTTTGAGCCCTGATCTCTTGACTAGCTCTCTCTACATGGGGATAGACCCTGTCCCTTCAACTGTCAGTTGCTGTTTGGGGTCATGCAATGAGTGAAGTAAATTCTTGGAGCTCTGACATCACTTATTCTTGGAACTTTCTATTTCTTTGCCCCCCCTCAAAGACTGAATTTCCACAGCCTTTAGACCTCTTCTGAACTAAACTGGTGGGTACCATTATGTCTTTGGACCCTGTGGTATGGACCACTGCTTACCTGCCCCTCCCTCTCTGGAACTGCCTGTCTTGAAATGGTCTATTTTTTAATATTCTGGGCCATTAAGGTGCCATTAAGATTGAAAAAGTGTTATGTTCTCAATCTTAGGCTACCATGCTTTGTTGCCCCTCCATGGTATTTTGGCACTCTTAACTGTTTTTTTTCCTTTTGTAACCTTCCTGTCTTCTGGATTACATTTCTTACCTTGCATTGTGCTGTTGATTTTGATGCTTTCCCTGACATTCATTCATTGCAATTTAGATTGTGTTTACATTATTTCTGTTGGTCACACTTTTCTATTTTCCCTTTCTCTCTGCACAAGCTTTGGCCACATGTGAGAACAGATGATTTGGACTTGAGGAGAGGTGACTTGGACTGCTAAGGTATTACACACTAGCCCTTTGATTACTTGGGCTACTGACTTCCCTGTAACTTAGTTGTCACTTTCTTGCAAAGGAATTGGCTACCAAGAGGACTCTCCTCTTGGGAAACAAATAATCCTCCTTATCTGGATATCACCAATGTTCTCATTTCAAAACATCCACCCCTTCTGCAACATGATAGGATCAGAGGAAACACCTGCCATGGAATTATGAGTAATAAGAAAAAAAGGTTTTTTTCTTTCAAATATTGTTTAAAACAAGCATACAAATAACCCAAAAAAACCTCTACAAATCACTTTGTGCTGTGTAAACAATCATTGAACTAGAATGCTTGGGGGTAGCTTTTGGAATGATATGAAAAAACCATGCCTGGAGATTATAATAAAAGCTTATCATTCTAGATCATTAACATCTGTAAGGAGTTTGTACAGTGATATTGTTACTCATAAGGCATGTTTCAAAATGGTAAAAAAAAATAAAAGAGTAGCTAAAAACAATGAAAACATTTTTATTTAAAATTTTCTACTTCACCAATATATCAGGCAATTTGAAAATTTTTTTTCTCTCATTTAAATTTGTATGCTCACTGCCAAACAAGTTGAACAATGATTCAGATGAGAATGACTTTTCTTAGCATTTTATGAAACTCAGCTTATTCTGACTCATTGGCCAATTGCCTGAAAAAATGTATTCAACAAGAGTCTCACTAATCTGTTAGAAAAGGCCTCTAAAAAGTGAAAATTGAGGAGAAAGGTGAAAAATGTCCCCAAAGAACTCTATCAAATTTTGATACGAGGAATTACTGTTGTGGTATAGCTTTCTCCTTGAGAGGAGGGAGAACTTATTGGCTCTCAGGGGGAAAAGTAACTAAGAAGGTCCTGATTGACACTTATGATTACAGGCACCTATATACTATTGCACAGAGTAATAAAATAACTAAAGATACTTACCACAAATTGATACACATTTGCTCATAAGAATCAATACCGTAAATGGCAATGAAGGTGACATTAAATATTGACAAGAGAAATACACCTAATAGAAATGGTTGGAGAGTGTCATTGTTTCTCAAGAAGTTTCCTACAGAAGAAAGTTAGTAAACCTGATTTTGGAAACATAGTTAAGAACATCTGGCTAAGGGTAAATTGAGAAAGAAACAGATGTGGTAATGCTACTGTGGATGGCTGGGCAGTTAGAGAAAGGGAATGATGCATTCCTCATACACATTATAAAACAGGTGCAGGGCTAGGATCTGGTTGTGATAGGAAAGTTGAACTATCCAGACATCTGCTGAAAGCCTTTTTCCGCTGAAAGCAGGCCTTTGATAGACTCTTCAATTGCCTCGATGAGACTTTGTTCTCCAAGAAGATAGAAGTTGTAACATGGAGAACTTTGGAGCTAATTCTTATCAGGATGGAAGAACTCGCTGGTGATGCAGAAGTAGTAGAAGACATCTCAGGTTTCCTAATAAGAAAAAATGAAGTAATTCCCAGAATAACCAGACATATAGATTCATGTTGAGGAAATCAAATTAAAACAAGATGAGAGAAAAGTATAGTTCATTGGCAGGTGTTTATAGAGAAGAATGTGGCTTAAGATAGGTAGAAGGTGCCCAAAATGGAGATTCAGAAAACAAAATACACTGTCCCAATGCACTGCAACGTGTAGAAGTGTATAAAGAAACCAGGGTGGCTGCATAAAAGTCTCTTTGCTGAGCTCCAATTTTATGAGGAATCCACTAATGCTGCAAGGAGACTTACATAACAAAAAGCATAAAGGATGATTAAAAAAAACAAAACTAAAATCTAGACTTTCCATAAGCTTAAGATGAATGCTAAAGAAAAAGAAAGGTACCATAGCTGGGCTGAGCCTGTTCAAGGGGTAGGTCTCAACCTGATCCTGTTTAACACCATTTCCTAAACATAGGTGGAAGGGCACCTCCTTCAAATACCACTATTCACTAGATGTCCAGGTCCTACCCCCCATTTATTTGAGCTTATAAATATGCTGGAACTTTGCAGGGGGTAATTTGGACAGGGCCACAAAGTGTCAGGTCACATATAAGCATTACTGCCTACAGTCAATGGGTAAGGGGCTGGCTGCTGATCAAGGGATGCTCTCACAGGCCACTGATGGTGAGAACAGCTAGCCTAGGCTAGAGATAGGTTGTGCTCACCTCAGAGAAGGTGAGCAGCCTGTGGACCATGGCTTAGTTGTCATGTAACTTTTGATTCCTCAAGTAATGTCCCTCATACTAACAAGAACCTTTGCCGAAACATCCTTTATTCCTGTCCCAATTATCTGGTGCTGTCTAAGGACTTTTGAATCTCTCTCTTTTCTCTCTTTTTTTCTCAAATTCTCTCACCCTACCCTATCCCAATGAGGGCAAGTTATTCTTAAACTTGAGGGTTATTCCTCTCTCCTCAAACCTGATTGTCCCAATGAACTTGCCACAAACCTTTGCTGAATCAAGGAAACAAATGGAGGAAAGATAAGGAGAAAATTTTTTTTCTCAAAATTATCTTGCCTCACTATTTTTGAAAATTAAACTTTTTATTTTGAGGTAATTGTAGATTCACATGCAGTTATAAGAAATGACACAGAGATCATATACACTTTATCCAGTTTCCCTTAATGGTAACATCTTGAAAACTATAGTACGATATCACAACCAGGATATTGACATCAAACAATGCATCAATCTTAATTCTTATTTCCCCAATTTTGCTTGTACTAATGTGTGTGTTTCTTTATATGTAATTTTATTGTATGTGTATGTTAATAGAGCTACCACCATAGTCAAGATAGGCAACAATTCCATTACCTTGGAACTCCTTCTTGTTGCCCTTTTATAACCACACCCACTTGCTTCCAGTAACCCCTGCCCAAGTCCTGACAACCATTGATCTGTTATTCATTTCTAAAATTTTATATTTTTTGTTTTTTCAAAAATGTTATAAAAATGAAATCATTTAGTATGTAATCTTTGGGATTTTTTTCCCCTCAGAATTCAGTATGTTTTAAGGAATAAGAAAAAAGAGATAACCTCTATTTTGGGGATCACGGAAAGAAATAAATGCACATTTTATGTGGCATGTTTTCTTTATTGAAAGTAATATTCAAAGTGGAAAGGCTAGAATGGACCATATGCTGCCAAATGTATATGACCAGTTCCAATCTCTATTCTAAGATCCAAACGCAGATTTACACTTCCTTCTGGAAAGTTCCACATGGATCACTTGAAGAAAACTCAAATGCAACATGTTCAAAATCAAACGTGTTGTATGCCAGCCTTTCCCCACACACAAAAAGTTCTCTGCTCCACCTGTACTTCTTGCCTTAACTAAAGGCACCATGGTCCCTAAGTTCACCAATCTTATCTTCAAGTCACAGTCAGCATCCCTCACTCCTGCCACCTATTCCACTCCACCTCATTATTTCATCGTCATTGGCACCTTATTTTTCACCCACTATAAATACCTCTGGATTGTGAGAGAACTCCATTCTCACTGCCACTTTCTTAGTAAGACCCTCAATATCTCTCCTCCAAACTATGGCAAAGCACCTTAACCACTCTCTTCCAGTTGTTGTTCCTTCAATATCTCATTCTCCCCATTGTTGAGATTATCTTTCTAAACCAGTTATCTGATCATGTTATTCCTCTGATATTGATCACATTTAGTACAACCTGTAAATGAAACAGACCCTTTCACAATGTTATGTTCCCATAGAGGAAAATCCTGGAGTAGATGACTGCCACAGTCCTATTCAATGGTCACATTCCATAAGCCTACATAAGAAACACATTTGAAGTCCTGGCCTATATCTTGCTTTGGAACTACAGCAGCTAGTAAGGATTACAAAAAAGAGAAATAGATCATTTCTTTTAATAGGTGAAGAAAAGCCATACTCTAGTGGTAAAGAGTTAGCTCTCTCCCTGATAAGTCTTCTGCAATGTATTGGGCAGGTCAAACTTCAAAAGGCCTGCCTGCTTCTCATACTCCTTCAAAGGCAAACTTCCCTACCCTCCATTACTGGCTGGATACCTTTCCCAGGATGTCCTCAGACATAGGTGGCCATTTCCTGTATCTACAATGTCTAGTCTTCCTTACTCTCTTACTCTTAGCCACACTTTATTGGACTGGAACTTGTCCAAAGACAAGCAATCACAGACAGCCAACAGCATCTGAGAAGGCCTATCTTAAAGGATGATTTTTTTAAAACATGATTTTTCTCTCTCAGGAATTTGACCTAGAGATATGGGTAGGGGATAAGGGAGTCAGTAGAAGCAGTGTAAGTGGAAAGATAGACCCAGAAAGAAGAAAAGACAGAGACCTGAGTTATGTCAACTGGTGAGTGCTACAGTGAACATCAACAAACTATAGCTGAAATGAATCAAGATAAGCTGGTTTTTGAAGTTTCTTGGATCCTAACTATTCATTTTGTCTCTGACTTCTTTCCCTTCTCCAATAGGCCTGACTTCATATTTGTTTGTAGACTGTAAGAGATCCCTGTCTCCATCCTTAGCATATGTGTCATGATAATTATGCATCAGGTCACTTGAATGAATCTCTGTTCCTTGTGGCAAGCAGGAACATTTTCTTTAAAATTGTCTCTGGATAATTAACATTCCTTTCCAAAAGGAATGGGGTGAGCTTGAGAAGTTAAAAATAAAGATGTGTTGGCTTTTCTGCTGCAAAACCAGTAGAGATAATTGGCTTAGTATGTGGATTCTAGAGCAGATTTAAGTCAGTCTGGATCTGTTTTCTCTACTTACTTGCCGTGTGGTCTTGAAAATTTACTTCACATCTCTAAACTGGGTTTTTCTCATCCATAAAGTGAGGATAAGAGCTGTCACTGCCTCAGAGGTCAGTGATGAGGTGTAAAGGAGGCAATTCAGGCAAAGCACTTGGTATAAGGTTTGATACATAGGAAGAAATCTTTGGATGTTGGGGGTTAGGGAAAGGAAGACCTAGAAGATGACTTTCAGTTTTATGTCTTTGTACCAATCACCAAGAAGGAGAACAAAAAATGAGGAGTTGGTTGACCCTTCAGCGTTGTCCCAAGTTGAGGCAATGTGGCTGGGTCTCTATTCCACTCACATCAATGAGTTATTAAATATAAACTACCCTGGAAAGCCCTAAGGCAGGAGTGTCTCTTCAATTGAGGCGGTTCTTCAGACAGGGTTGACATCTGGGAGCTGTTAGCCAACAACCCTTCCAGAAGCTAGGGGAATAAGTCCTTTAGTCCTTAATGAGGTATCAGGGAAACTCATAATACTGTACTCGAGGCATAGGACTCAAGCCCAAGAAGAGACCTGCCAAACTTCTGAAGGAGCTGCTTCAAGAACTTAAATGAATATACCGCTTGCATTTACTAGCTTCATTTAAGTTCTCCAAGCAACTCTTCCAGGAGTTTGGTAGGTCTCTTTTCTTGGGGTAAACCAATAAAAAAACTTATAAGCAAAAGGTGGTGACCCCTGTTGGTACATCTGGTCTCAAGTTCACAACTGATACTCATCTCCTTCCTCTGTTATCTATTCTAGATTCTCCTAACCCCCTGCTTTTACCACTGGTGGTTTATTGACTTGCCTCTTGGCAGGCACAGACCTTTATCCTTGAGGTATGCTAGCCCTGGGTTACTATGCCCCTTGAGTAAGTTGCCCGTGCTAGGATGGCAATTCTTTACTTGCTGATCCCTTGGCTCAAGGAGCCTGAAATGTGATGGTATTAGCAGCTTAAAGTTCAATAGGACTCTTGCTATGTCCTCTCACAGAAGTGTGGCCCTTTTAGGAACCAAGACCTTTAAATGAGCATAGCTCAGAGTTGAGATGATGGGAAGTACAAATTCCCTAAGTTGGTCACTGGGAATGATGATAAGCAAGACCACTCCTTCTTCCACCCCTTTTTTCCCAGATCCATATATTCTTCTTAACAGAGATACAGCTCCATACAATGATCATTGATTTAGTGTGTATCAGGTATCTTGGAGGATGACATTGTCCTTTCATGGCATCATCTCTGATTTGGTGCCTCAGCTGCAGCTTCAACAGGCTGTTTCATTGCTCTATTTGTCCAGCAGTTTCTACATGGTGCAGTATATAGTAGGTCCAATGGATCTCATGTCATATGCCTTTTGCTGGAAAGTGGGTTCCTTGCTCTGATATGATGTTTCATGAAGTGCTATGTCAGTGGATCACACTCTCAAAGCCTTCTGTTGGGGTTCTGCTGGCAGGAGAGATTAAATCATATCCAGAATATGTGTCAATTCCTGCCAGAATACCTTCTAGGACAGAAAGGGTTCAATGGAGTCAACGTGATACCATGTGACTTGTTGTTATTTTCATTAGTTGAACACCTTCATATTAGACATTCAGTAGTTGCAAATGTTAGATTAACCTCGATAAGTGAGAGCCTATATTCTTGGGCCTATGGATGGCATTCATCAGCTGCTCCATTCATACAACCATTGTGTCAGAGGTTGACTGGTATCAATTTGCTAAGTCTTTGTGTCCATGAAGTTTTTTGGTGCCTTTTCTGTGGTGGATACTCTATGATGAGTGAGAGAATGGTAACACAAAGATCTTCACATTTTGTGTCATCTTCTATTTGGTCCACCACATCCCTCTACCCTATATTTCCTAGTTCATTATCTTCCAATCTACTTTTTCTAGACAACTGACTAATTAGCTGGGGCATTTATCACTGCCCATAATTTCATATAAGTGCAGGGCTAGCTTCAGGACACTTTTCCTTCCATTCAAAGTGGTTGATCAAATGCACTGCTTGCAAATCTGCCCACTTGGAGAATTTCCCCTAAGTACTGCTCTTTAAGGGCACTTCTAAGTAAGGCTATAGTGTAGCTGCCATCTATTTTCAGCTTGTAAACAAATACTGAGCAGACATATTCATGAACAACCCTCGTTTCTTTTTCTTCTTGATTTTTGGTCCTCCCCAAATGCAATCATTGTTTTGAGCTGAGGAAGGGGCAACAAGGGTGGACTCGTGGAAGTCTGAGCTATCTGCTCATCAGAGTGCTTTTGCTCTTCTATCCTGCTTATGCTCAAGCTCAGTTATACTGCTTCCATTTTACAATGGATTGCTATTGGGCCAATCTAACTTTATGACTTGGTAGATCTAGTAGAGTCCAGCTCATGATGGGCAGTTCTGGCTGCAAGAGCACTTGGTCTCCTATGGTTAGATGTTCTGTCTCTATCAAGATAAAATTAGCAACGCCAGAAACTATTTCTGAAAAGGTGTACATTTCTCTGCTGAAGATTGCATACGTAGCCTTGCTCCAGAGCCCTATCATCTCCAACACTGACACCTCTAGTACCATAGGGTCTTCTGGATTGTAGGGCTTAAGAATCCAGGCTACTAGTACTTCAGCCTAAACTTGCTGCAATGCCCTTTCCTGCTCTAGATTTCTCAAATCAGGAAGCCATCTGCATTACTTGTCATTTGGGAGCAGTATTCCTGGCTTCAAGGTGCCTTTAGAACATAAAGAGTTTCACCAGGCATAGTGCTTCCTTCTTTGTGGTGGGAGGTGTGAGATATAATAATTTGTCTTTTTCTTTAAGGGGATTTTCCAATATATCCTAAATTTTTACTGAAGTAGTAGAACCCTAAATCTCACATTGCCTGAAGCTGGTGTGTGTTATCAATGAGTAACCATACTCATAAGGAGCTCTGAAGCTGGGGTGGCTGGTTAGAGTTTTCTCAGGTTTGGTGCAACAGGGTCTGTCTGGCCTTTACTTCTCCACAATGATTTATATCTCCACAAGGGATGTGGCTGTCTCAGGGTGGAGTGGCTCTCTTCAATAGAGACAGTTACCCGACAGGGCTGAAGCTGAGAGGTCAGTACACCTCTCTTAAGAGCTGGAGGAAAAAGTCCTTCAGTCCTGAAGGGGGATCTGGGTGAATTAGCTCAGCATGGCAAATTATTTTTGCAAATTTCTGTTTTCTTTTAACTTTTAGGTTACTTTTCCTTTCTTTAGTTTAAAAATTTCACTTCATTTTTTAGGCTTCATTGGTTTTTATATATGTGTAACCTTTGCATTTTAATTTTAAACTTTTATAAAATTTTAGCTAGTCTTTCTCATGATTTGCTTATGTAATAGTCACCAGGCAAAGTGGAAGCAGCAAGGAGAATCTTCCTTAACAACGGAGGTTGGAAGTCTCCTCGAACTCTTTTTTTACTGCCCTTTTGGATGCCCTCAGTTGATCTCCCTTTTTTTCTAGTGTTATATACATAAAGCCATGGTCCTTTCAGGGCAACCACCTCTCTCACGACCATAGCCACCTTTTCTTTGTAGACAGCTCTCATGTGCTACTGGCATGGGGGTGTTTCTCATCATCACATCCATTTCACTCAAGAAGAATAATATTTGAAACACATTAATGTCCTGTTTTGTTTGGCATTTTCCTGACATGATCTTTTCCATATTCAGATAGGACCCTCCATCTTACTGGAAGTAAAGATGAGGTGGAGGTAGAGACTAGATTGGAGGTTAGGAATGCTACCATGGGAATACAAAGAGAAAGCATTAATAGTCATCTAATATCCAAGAGAACTTTGCAACAAGATTGTCTTAAAATCTTGGCTTTGTGTAGAGATTTCCTTAGCATACCAAGAACCAAGGCTGTCAGTCTTTAATTAGTTATTTTCTTCCCTCAGTATAGAGAAAATAAAATTTCATCTAGTAATTCTAGGCCCAAAACTCTGCTCTCTTGGCAAAACATATTATGGTATAAAGACAAGCCTGAGTCTAACCTCAGCGAGAGTGAAAATTTAAAGAGAGTCAGGAGTGATGTCAGCAACATGGAGGAATGAGCTGTTCCCTTTGTCTCTCCCTCTTTTGAACTACAACTAAATGGACATTCACTGACCAATGGAGGAAGCTCACACAGCACAACAGGATTCCTGAGAGACACACACAGCTGTACATCTGAGGGTGGATAGACTGACCCTCTGGGAATTGGTGGAGATAGGTGAGCACTCCCTACTCTCCCCTGGTGGCCCTGTGCACACACATGAGCATTTTTAACCATGGCACAAGTACCCTGAAAGTGTCAAGATGCACTGGGGTGACTGTAGGAAGAGGCAGCAGCAGCCCTTAGCCTGCTTGTGAATGTATTACCAGCGGAGGACAGGGGGAGCCCACTGTGACCCTGCAGCCCAAATGAGTGTCCCTAGCTCAGTCCTGGCAAGGAAGCCTCATCCACCAAGCAGAGACTGCAGCAGATCTATACTCAACAGCAGGCATGCTCTAGGCCTGCATGAGTGCCCATAGTACCACTGAGCCCTGAAACAGGGAACATGTCCCAGGTTGACTGTAGGATGAAGCAGTGGAAGCCCTTAGCCGGCTTCTGATCACTTTTCCAGTGAGTAGGGGGAGCCCACTATGCCCCTGTGGCCCGAAGGAGCAGCCCTAGCTCATCTGGTGAAGAAGCCTTGCCCACCAAGCATAGTCCACACAAGTGCCTGAAGGCTCCCTATGCTAGCACAAGTGCTCATAGTACCCCTGCAGCTTCTGGAAGACAGGGTGGGATCAGAAAATCTGCTCTTGCTTTCCCCTAGTGGTAACAGGTGCAATCTGCAACATAATACTACCGCAAATGCTCTGACAAAAGATGAGTTCATTAAACACCATGAGAAACTGCGGCAACAATTCAGACCAGAAGGAACGTACCAATTGTCCAGAAATCAACCCTGAAGGCACAGAAGTTTATAACCTAAATGACAGAGAATTCAAAATAGCTGTCAGAAAGAAACTCAACAATTTATAAGATAACATAGAAGGTTCAATGAGCTCAGGAATAAAATGAATCTCTTCACCAAAGAGATTGAAACTATAAAAAAAAGACAAGCAGAAATTCTGGATATGAAAAACACAATTAGTGAAATAAAAAATAATCTAGAATCCTTAAGAAACAGAGCTGATGTTACAGAGAAAGAATTAGTGATTTAGAGGATAAAAATACAGAAATTCTACAAGTGGAGGAGGAGACAGAAATAAGATTTTAAAAAAAGAAGGAATTCTTTGAGGAACATCTGACTTAATTAGGAAAAAGAACATAAGGATTATGGATATTCCAGAGGGAGATGAGAAGGAGAAAGGAGTAGAGAGTTTGTTCAAAGAAATAATAGCTGAGAACTTCCTAAACCTGGGAAAGGGCCCATACACAAAGCTAATGGAATGCCTAATTTTATCCATGCTAAAAGACCTTCTCCAAGGCATATAGCAGTAAAATTGGACTGGCAAAAGTCAATGACAAAGAGGGGCTTGCCAGGTGGTGTACTGGTCAAGTTTTGATCCTCTGCTTTGGTGGCCTTGCGTTTGCCGGTTCAGATCCCAGATGCAGACCTACACACCACACAACAAGCCATGCTGTGGTAGGCATACCACATGTAAAATAGAGGAAGATGGGCATGGATGTTAGCTCAGAGCCATCTTCCTCAGCAAAAAGAGGAGGATTGGTACTGGATGTTAGCTCAGGCTAATCTTCCTCAAAAAAAAAAAAAGTCAATGACAAAGAAAAAATATTAAGGGAAGCATGGCAGAAGAAAATAACCTACAAAGGAAACGCTATCAGGCTTTTAGTCCCTACAGGCTAGGAGAGAATAGAATGATATATTAAAAACTATGAAAGGCAAAAACTTTCAGCCAAAAATACTCTATCTGGCAAAACTTTCCTTCAGATATGGTCGAGAAATAAAATCTTTCCCAAACAAAAGCTCAGAGTTCATTGCCACTAGACCTCCCCTACAAGAAATAATTAAAGATGCCCTCACACTAGAAACAAAAAGGCAAAGGTCTACAAAGCTTTGAGGAGAGAGATAAATAGACTGACATAATCAGAAAACTGCAGCTCTCTATCAAAGCAGGGAGGCAAATACTCAATTATAACTTAAAAGATAAAGGGAAAGAAAGCATTGAAAGTAACAATAAATGCTTCAACTTAGTCACAAACTGACAACATTAAAAACAGAAGAATTTGTAATAGCAATAACTCAGAAGGGAAGAGAAAAGGGGTGGAACCTTCTTAGGTTAATGGAGATAAGAGGCTATGAGAAAATGGACTATTTCATCTACAAAATATCTTATACAAACCTCATGGAACCACCAAAAAAAAAAAAAATCAGAGAAGAGCTACAATTCACAACAAGAGAGAAAACTTCCTCACAAAACCATAAAAATGAAATGGCAGTCAGAAATACAAAGGAAGAGAAATCATTAATGATACTAAGAGCAGTTTTCATAGTATTCTCTCGTAATCCTTTGTATTTTTGTGGTATCCATTATACTTTCTCCTCTTTCATTTCTAATTTTACTTATTTGAGACTTCTCTCTTTTTTTCTTAGTGAATCCGGCTAAGGGCTTGTCAATTTTGTTTATCTTCTCCAAGAACCAGCTCTTAGTTTCATTGATCCTTTCTATTGATTTTTTAGTCTCTATTTCATTTATTTCTGCTCTGATTTTTATTATTTCACTCCTGCTGACTTTAGGATCTGCTTGTTCTTCTTTGTCTAGTTCTGTTAGGTGCAGTTTAAGATTACTTATTTGAGATTTTCTTGCTTGTTGAGGTAGGCCTGTATTGCTAATAATTTCCCTCTTAGAATGGCTTTTGCTGCATCCCATAAGAGTTGGTATGTTGTATTTTCACTTTCATTTGTCTCCATGTATTTTTTAATTTCCCCCTTTGATTTCTTCATTGATCCAATGGTTATTCAGTTACATGTTGTTCACTCTCCACATATTTCTGGCTTTCCTAGTTATTTTTCTTGTAGTTGATTTCTAGTTTCATAGCATTGTGGTCAGAAAAGATGAGTGAGATGATTTCAATCTTCTTAAATTTATTGAGGCTTGCCTTTCTTCCCAACATTTGGTCTATCTTTGAGAATTATCCATGTGCACTGGAGAAGAATGTATATTCTGCTGTTTTTGGATGGAATGCTCACTCTATATCTATTAAGTCCATCTGATCAAGAGTTTCATTTAAATCCACTATTTCCTTGTTGACTTCCTGTCTTGATTATCTATCCATTGATATAAGTAGGGTGTTGAGGTCCCTTACTATTATTGTGTTGCTGTTAATTTCTCCCTTTAGATCTGTAATAATTGCTTTTGTACTTTGGTGCCCCTGTGTTAGGTGCATATATATTAATAAGTGTTAGTGCCTCTTGGTGGAAAGTCCCTATTATTATTATATACTGTCCCTCTTTTCTCTCATTATCTTTTTTATCTTGAAGTCTGCTTTGTCTGATATAAGTATGGCAACACTTGCTTTCTTTTATTTGCCATTAGCTTGGAGTGTTGTCTTCCATCCCTTCACTCTGAGCCTATGTTGTCTTCAGAGCTGAGATGTGTTTCCTGGAGACAGCACATTGTTGGGTCTTGTTTTTTAATCCATCCAGCTACTCTGTATTTTTCTATTAGAGAATTCAGTCCATTTACATTTATAGTGATTCTTGATATTTTAGGGTTTAATACTGCCTTGGAGAAGATCTTTTTGCAATGATGTAGTTAGGAGTTCTATTGGTTTCGTATATTTGTAAGTCTGATTCATTCCCCAGGTTTGAGAACTTCTCAGCTATTATTTCTTTGAACAAACTCTCTGCTCTTTTCTCCTTCTCATCTCCCTCTGGAATTTTATAAATCTTAGTTCTCTCTCCTCCATCTGAAGCATTTCTATGCTTCTATCCTCTAAATCAATAATTCTTTCCTCCAGAAAGTTAGATCTATTTTGGAAGGATTCTAGATTATTATTTATGTCATTAATTGTGTTCTTCATATCCAGAATTTCTGCTATTTATTTTATAGTTTCAATCTCTTTGTGAAGTATTCTTTCTTCTCATTAATTTTATTCCTGAGCTCATTGAACTCTTTCTGAGTTTTCTTGTAACTCACTGAGTTTCTTTGTGACAGCTATTTTGAATTCTATGTCATTTAGATTGTAAATTCCTGTGACTTCACAGTTGGTTTCTGGAGAATTGTCATTCTCCTTCTGCTATGACTTGTTGCTGTGGTTTCTCATGGTGTTTGATGAACTAATCCTTTGCTGGTGCATTTGTGGTAGTATCAGGTCACAAGTTCCACCTGCTACTGCTGTGGGGAAGCAGGAGCTGTGTTTATGATCCCACCCCATCTGCTGGAAATTGTGGAGGTATGCTGGGTGCTCTCACACAAACATTCACATGTGTGTGCAGATCTGCCGCCACCTCTACTTACAGTTGCATCAGCCTCTGTGCTTGGTGGGCAAGGCTTCTTCATGGGGTCTGAGCCAGGCCACTCATTGGGAATGTTGCGGCACAGTGTGTGCTCCTGCTGACCAGGAAAGCTTTCATGTGTGGGCTCAGGGTTGCTGCCACCTCTTCTTACAGTTGCACCAAGGTGTGTTCCCCCTTGAGGGGCTGCAGCACCACCAGGGATGCCCTTGTCAGCCAGGAAAACATTTGTGCATGCATGCAGATCTGCCACCACCTCTTCTTATGGTCACACCAGCCTCTGTGCTTGGTGGGCAGGGTTTCTTCATAGAGTCTGAGCTGGGGCCACTAGTTGGGACCGCAGTGGCAAGGCAGGCTCTCCCACTGGCTGAGAAAGCATTTGTGTGTGGACTCAGGGCTGCTGATGCCTCTTCTTACAGTTGCACCAAGGTGTATCCCCCACTTGCAGGGCCACAGTGGCACTATGGTCACTCCCGCCAGCTGAGAAAGTGTTTGCACACATGCACAGAGTTGCCAGGGAAGGGTAGGGGAGAGCTCACCTATCTCCACTACTTCCTGGGGGCCCAGTCCCTCCACCTTCAGATGTATAGCTCCATGGGTCTCTCAGGGGTCCTGTTGTGCTGGGTGAGTATCTTCTGTGAGTCATTGAATGTCCATTTAGTTGTACTTCAAAGGGGGAGACATAAAGGGAACAGCTCACTCTGCCATGTTGCTGATGTCACTCCCAATTATTTTTTATTATTGCTAATTATAGTAATATATGCTCATGTCAAAAATTTAAACAATACAAAAGAGTATGAAATGAAAAATCTCCCATGGTATCATTCAACTCCAGTCCCATTTTCAGATATAACCACTTTTCACAGTTCTTGTTTTCCTCTGGTATTTAATACTTGTATCTCTTTCTGTACTTAGCAATTTTACACAGCATCTGTTTATATCCCAATATGAAAAGGAGAAATTAATATAATTCTATTACTCTGACACCTTTCTCCCTAGTCATAATTTTTATTAATTTATTGAATACAATTATATATATTTAATATGATTTTTTATTCTTATACATTTATAACTTTAACTATTACCTTTAAACCTGTATTTCTTAATCAATTAAATTCAGATAATATTTTTTGATTCATATCTATGTAAAATAAAAAAATTTCAGTATTTTTATTCATAAATTTTCAAATGTTTTAATGTTTCTATTCAATTTTATAACTATAATTAAAAATTCCATACTTTGTCTCTAGGTTACTTTTAAACACTGATTACCTATTATCCAGTGAACAACCAAGCAGTAAGATGTAAACCACAGAGAAGAAATGTTCAAAATTATGTCATTTTCTTCCTAGAGTTGTTCTGGGTAGTTTTTTTGTATGTGTGTGTGTGTGTGATATCTTCAGCTGTCAGTGTTTTCTGAATAATTGACTTGAATATTTCTCAATACCTCCTACAGTAATTTCTTTTTCCTATAAGATACGTCTGTGAAAAACTTTCAGAATTTTTACGTTTGAAAGTGCACTTATTTGCTTGTGACATTTCTAATATTTCTATTGTGTAGAACTCTACACAGTCTGGGTCAATAGTGATCACCTTCTTAGAACTTTGAAGACATTGTTTCATTTCTTCTAGCATCCAGTATTTTGAATGAGATATCTGATAGCAAAATGATTCTTGCTTATTTTTTTTTCTTTATGGAAGTGTCTAGGATATCCTGTTTATCCATGGAATATTTAAATTTTATTAGAATGTGTCTGTGTGTAAGTCTTTTTAAATAATCTTTCCAGTACCATTTAATCGAGTAATTTTCTCCAGCTCCGGAATATTTTCTTCTACTATATCTTTGATTACTACTTCCTTCCTATTTTCTTCTAAAGTTTCTTCCTTTTACTTCATCATATATGACAGTCAAATTTTTCCATGTTTTCACCTTTTTGTATTTTTTTTGCTCAATGCATGGGAGAGTAGCTTAACTATTTATCCCAACCTTTTTATTGATTTCTTTTTGTTTTACCAATCATGTTTTTACTTTCTGAGAACTCTTTTTTTGTTCATTGATTTTTTTTGTTTTGTGGAGGGCAGTCTGTTTTTGTTTATTGGTATCATACATTTTCATTAATGAATTAATCAAAAATTAGGATTTTTAAAAAGCTGTCTTCAATTCTTACAAATAATTTTGTTCCATTCACAATCATTCAGGCTCCATTTATCTTTTACTTTTTCTTTCACATTGTTGATAATCCTCAAATGTCAAGCAGCTCTTTATTTTATTAATTCTTTTTAAATTGCTTATGAGCAACTAGGTTGATTGATATAGTAGGGATGGGTTTCTTCTGCCATTGTGTAGGTCTTTTTACTTAACAGGGTTCTTACTCTAAGAAGGAAGTAGATTTTGGGCTCTGTGAACCTGGTCCAGACATGTCAATTGGCCAGCTTCATTTTCTGCTTAGCAGGCAGAAATGGCAGGCAGGTATATCCCCTCTCTCCTGGCATAAATGAGGTGGGCTTTGCCCTGCAACATTCATGTTGAGATTTGATTTCATCCATTTATTTGGAGCACATTTGTCTTTTCCTTCCTTCTTATTTCAGTCTTTCTATAGATACTTACTCTTTTGTTTCGTCTCTCCATACCAAGTCTTGAGTTTTCCTAGGAAGGATAGTGCCTACGTCTCTGAGGTAACCTCATGTATTAAGTGAACCTGCATAAAGTATAAAGGAAGTTAATTTAATTTGAGAACTGCTTGAACTTTGTAGTATCCAAATATTTTTCAAATTTTTAATAACGTAAATAGTGACTATTCATTTGAAACAGTTGATTAAAGAGTTAAATTAAATAGAATATCTCCTGAAGACTTTCAGTTCTTTGCGGTTTTTATGGTTTGTTTGCAGACCATAAGGTCTGGTTTTTCTCCCATCTGAATATGCTCATTGACTAATCTATTCAGTTTTTTTCCTCCAGAAAGTAATCTACTTCACTGTGTGTTATAAGCCCATTAATTAATCTTTTCAGTTTTTAAAAGGTAATCTTCTACTTCATCTTATGTTACAGGTCCATTGATTAAGAAGGCATGTCTGCTAAATTCTATGTTACTTTCCTTCCTAACTAGTTTCAAGTCTATCTTCCTTGGGCCAGTATTCTACATGATGAACATCTGGGATTTAGGTTTTACTCATCCAATATTGATAATTTTTACATTGCAATTTTGTGAATAAAAGTATTTAAGATTTTAAAATATTTTATTGGCATTGGACCCAGCGTCAGTTTTCAGTTCTCAATTAAGTCCCAAGTGGGCAAACTTTCTCTTAAAGGAGCACATAGTAAATATTTTCATCTTACTGCCATACACTCTCTGCCACTGCCACTTATATCTCCCACTGGAGCACAAAAACAGCATAAATAAAACATAAAAGAATAGATGTGGCTATGTTCCTATAAAAGCTTTCTTTAGGCCTCTGGCCTGTGGACTGTAGTGTTTTACCCCCTAGACTAAGCCATATAAAGTCAATATAAACTCCTCATTACTGAGGCTTACAAAGAAACTACATTCTGAGACCTCCTCACAAATGAGTCAGTTTATGCCATCCTCCTACTTGATAATATTCTCATTGAAGATATGCTAGGGTACAATGGGTATATGTTTTCTTCTTTGTTCTCCTCATAATGGAATAAACTGAAACTGCTTCTGGAAGAAATAGATGCATGCTATTTAGAATAAAAAGATAAATATTCTCACTTACATCACTGGCATGGGTTTTCTGCCTTATGTTAGGTTACAGACAATTGATTTTGCTATCAAATTGTCTTAAAGATGAAAAGATGAATATACATTATTCAACTATTTTAAATCCAAAATTATCATTTTGGGCAGATGTCCTCCAGCATTTAATTGGCTTTTATCCAATGATCTTTTATTAAATCGTTCTTTTTCACAGAGATGTAGTTTCAACCAACTTATTTTTAAGAGTTCTCTGAGAAATTACATTGTTAAAAGTTAGGTATTCTGTGAATGCTACGTATTATGAGAGATTCTATGTTGTTTGAAAGGTTTCCAAAATACTGTTATTTAAGACACGCTCTATGACATAGAATTATTAGATCTTTATTGCCCACTTCTCCTTGTATTGGGACAGACTCAGAACTGTTTCCTTAGGAAACTGTGGCTTTTCCCCTCTAGAATCATCTTGGCTCATCTCCTTTCAGAGATAGATAGTATTCAAGAATGTGTCCTGATTGAATTCTTATATTTTCTTAGGATCACAGGAGAATATGAGGATGAATTCCTATCCTCCACTTAATTGATCACTAACACATAGGGGTTCTGCCCTTTCTCAATGTCAGATCATTCGAAATTGAGGTTTTTGCTCTGAAATTCTGAAATTTCAAATGTGAAAAATACAATTCATGAAACATTTCTGGATTGATATCAACATATTCTTTTCTCTATGTCAGTTTTAAAACTGTTTTTCGGTGGTGAAGGATAGCAGAATTTGCCACCCCAAAATATGCCTCTTTGGCATACAGATTATTTTTGAGAAACAGTAGATAAGATAGAAGCTCTGAAAATGTATTAAAAGTTAACCTTTTGTAAGGGACATTTACTTTTTTACAGGATCTCATTTGTAAATATGTCTCCCTCTCTGTACCAGGACAAGAAAGATGACTTTAAATCACCAGAAACTCTTATCAATGGAGAAGGCACCTACTTAAATCTGCATTAAAACCTTACCCTTTTTTAGAGTGCTTTTCTGGTCACCTCCCATAACTGGCCTTCTCTTTTCCCTCATGATCTTTCTTTTGTCTTTATCTGAAGACAGTATTTAAGGTGATGGCTTGGGTGATCTTGGAGACTTATTTTCCCAGGGTATCACCCACTAATGTATACATGAGGAATACACGTTAACAAACTTCTGTTTGTTTTTCTCTTTTTAATCTGTCCATTATTATAGGGAATCTCAGCCAGGGACTCAGAAAGGTAGAGAGAAAATTATTTTTCCTCCCCTACAGAGGCCTGGTATTCCATAGGCACTGCCATGTGGAAGAGAGGGAAAAGGATGTGAAGCAGGTGTTGGTGAGTAGGTTCTCTGGGTCCTCCAGCCAAACGTCAACCACATCAGCTCCACATCCAGTTTCACTTGAATAAAGTTTCTACTGCCACTGTCATGAAGAAAGAAATTTCCCTCCACTCTTCCACGTTCTTCTTGCTGGTCTAAGAATTAAATTGATGTGTCACAGATTAACAGGAGGAAATCCAATTTAATTTTGTATGTACAGGGATTCCACAAGGATGTGGGGGGCCCAAGGGCAAATCAACCAGTAGAAGCTTATATGCCATCTTCAGCTAAGCAAAAGCTGATAGTAACTTGGGACTTCAAAGGAGTGGAAGACAATTCACAAAGCGATGGAAAAGCAAATGTTTGGTAAATAAATATTTGCTGGGCTGTGCAGAGACAATGGGGCACAGAGTGAACTCTGATCTCTAGACCCTGCTGAGCCTGCCCCATCACACCTAGCCCATTTTCTTTGTAGATATCTCTAGTGATAGCTCTATTCCAGGAACAGGCCCTTTATGTAAATGTTTTTAGTCAGTTAGTGGGGGAAGTAACAAGAAAAACTTCCCGAGTCTTCTGTTTCTTAAAAATAATCAAGGTAAATTAATCACCATGCCAAAGAGACACATTTTGGGTGGAAAATTTTGCTTCCCTACACTAAAAATTGAGAGCCATTGTTCTAGAGACATTTTAATCCATGGAATTTAGCTGTCAGAGACAGTGTAATAGGCTGAAATCTTTTTGCCTTTCATAAAATGGCTCTTACTGAACTGTGTTTGGTGTCATTACTTCAGCTTTTTTGTTCAGCTTCATTAAAAGAAACAGCCAAGTAATGCTGACTAGTCTTTTGGCAAGACTATCACTGAGGACATTGCCTTCCATGCCACATACAATATCCCTCTATGAAGATGTATTAAAGAATTTCCCTCTTGAATCAAGAAACAGGGGCCTATGCAACTGACTTTCTTTAATTTCATGCACATTATGGATTTCTCAACTATTAATTATTAGCCATTAAGAAGGTCCTGAATTTGGACCTTTCCCCTGGAAACTAATTACCTACAGTTTTGTGTACTTGGTTTACATGTGACTTTTAAAAACTTTCTTTCATTTATTAATTATGTGCCTCCACATCTCTATTTATTTTTATCTGGATGATTGCATGTATTTCTTTGTATTTATTTAAATCCAATTTGGATGAAATGAGCTCGTCAGACAAAATTCTCTGTTACAAGGCATAAAAAGCCACTTTAAGCAAAAGATGAGTTTATCCTGTTACATAACAAAAAAATCCAGGCATAGAGTTGGTTTCAACTTTTTCTTGACCAATGGTTCATGTAAATGCTACAAAGATCTGATTTGTCTCTCTCTACCTCTCAGTATAGTCTTCTGCTGTGTTGGTTTTATTTTCAGAAAAATTATCCCTTTGTTTGACAATAACAATATGTCTGTAAAAGGTATAGCTTGACAAAGGCTGGGTGGCCTGGGAGCAGATGCAGCATGGCTGGGTGACCTAACTGACAGCTGCATTAAACACATATAGCTTTGCTGTGGCCTTGGGGGGCAAATGGATCCAGTGGGACTGTGTGAGTTGGTGGTGACAATCTTGAGCCCCAGCATGATCACTCCTTGGTCCAGTGGGAAAATCCACAGTCCCACGGTGGTCCCAGGGAGAGTCTAGGCTCAGCCCTAGTGGAGAGGCCCTGCCCACCAGGCACAAAGGCTGGGTGACCTAGGAGCAGATGCAGCATGGCTGGGTGAACTAACTGCCAGCTGCATTAAATACACATAGATCTGCTGTGGCCCTGGGGGAGTGGCAAGTGAGATGCAGCAGGACCAGATGGCGGCAGAGCTGCAAGTCTGGGTGAACAAGCACCTGGCTGCCTCAAAGGCCCATGACACTGCTGTAATCCCTAAGAAGGGAGTATGTCTGGGGGGGGGGTCTGTGGGAGCAGGCAGCAGCAACCAAAAGCCCCCATGTGATTGTTCCCACAGTTGGTGGGTGACCCCACAAGGCCACTGCAATTCCAAGGAGTGGCCCAGGTTCAGTCAGGAGCAGCTGATGGGGATCCAGATGGCCAGAGATTACACAGCTCCTACTCCCTCCCCCAAGTGGCAGCAAGTGCCCAGTGGCAGCAGTAACCAAACACTATCTCTATGCAGAGGCACAAATACACACCATCAAGCAGTATGAAAACATATATTAAATCTCCAAAACAGAGGGAAAATACAAGTACACAGAAAACAATTCCAAAGACACAGAAATCTATAATCTAAATGGTAAAGAATTCAAAATAGCTATCATTAAAATGCTCTATGAGTTAAAAGAGAATACAGACAGACAACTCAATGAGTTCAGGAGGTATGTTACAAAAAAAGCTTGATACTATAAAGAAGACCAATCAGAAAACGTTGGAGATGAAAAATACAATGGATCAGATTAAGAAAAATCTGCACTACCTGAAGAGTAGGGCTGATAATTTGGAGGACAGAATTGGCAACCTTGAGGATAGGAATATAGAAATGCTTCAGATAGAGGAAGAGAGAGAACTAAGACTAAAAATAAATGAAGCAAAGCTCTGAGAAATATCTGAGTCAATTAGGAAATGCAACATAAGGATTATAGGTACCCGAGAAGGAGAAGAAAAAGCAAACGGAGCAGAAAGATTGCTCAAAGAAATAATAGCTGAAAACTTCCCAAACCTAAGGAGAAAGCTGGAAACCCATGTGACAGAAGCCAATAGTTCTCCAAACGTTATCAATGTAAAAGAGCAGCTGCAAGGCATATAGTAGTAATGCTGGCAAAAGTCAATGACAAGGAAAAAATATTAAGGGTAGCAAGGCAGAAGAAAATAACCTACAAAGGAACCCCTATCAGGATGTCAGCAGATTTCTCAGCAGAAAACTTATAGGCTAGGAGAGAGTGGAATTATATATTCAAAATTCTGAAAGACAAAAACTTTCAGCCAAGAATACTCCATCCAGTGAAAATATCCTTCAAATATGATGGAGAAATAAAAACTTTCCCAGATAAACAAAAATTAAGGGAGTTCATCACCGCAAGACCCACCCTACAAGAAATCCTCAGGAAAAAACATATCTGAAAAAAACAAAAAAAAGGAAAGGGGATACAAAACCCTGAGCAAGGAGATAAGTAGAAAGACAACATCAGAAAATTGCAGATCTCCATGAGAACAGGTTAGCAAATGCTTAAGTATAACATTAAATATAAAGAGAAGGGAAACTCCAAGAATAAATATAATCTTGTCATTTTAACCACAAACTTATAACACAAGAAGGAAAAAAAGGTGTGACAATAACAACCTAGAAGGGGAAGAGGGAAGGGATGGAATGGGCTTAGTCTAAGGAAATAAGAGGTTATCAGAAAATGGACTATCTCATCTATGAGATGTGTTATACAAACCACATGGTAACCACTAAACAAATAATTAGAACAGAGACATAAATTGCAAATAAGAAGAAAACTAAGAAAACTACCTAACTGAATTGGCAGTCTGAAATACATGGGACAAGAAACAAAAGAAATGCAGGAGAACCAGAAAACAAGCAATAAAATGGCAGGACTAGGCCCTCACATTTCAATAATCCAAATGTAAATGGGTTGAATTCTCCAATAAAAAGACGCAGAGTGGCAGAATGGAATAAAAGACAAGATCCAATAATATGCTGTCTCCAGGAAACACATCTCAGCCCCAAAGACAAACACAGACTCCGAGTGAAGGGATGGAAGAAAATACTCGAAACTCATAGTGAACAAAAGAAAGCAGGTGTCACCATACTTATGTCAGACAAAGTAGACTTCAAGGTGAAACAGGTAAAGAGAGACAAAGAGGGACAGTATGTAATGATAAAAGGCACACTCTACCAAGAAGACATAACACTTATAAATATATACTCACCCAACAGAGGAACATCAAAATACATAAAGCAACTATTAACAAAACTGAAAGAGATATCAACTACAATACAAGGAGGGAACCTCAACACCCAACTAACACCAATGGATAGATCATCCAGACAGAAAGTCAACAAGGAAATGACAGAATTAAACACAAAACTAGACCAGATGGATTTAATAGATATATATAGAACACTCCATCCAAAAACAGCAGGTTACACATTCTTCTCAAGTGCACATGGAACATTCTCAAGGATATACCACATATTGGGAAAAAATCAAGCCTTAATAAGTTTATGAGGATTGAAATAATATCAAGCATCTTTTTCCTACCATAATGCTATGAAACTAGGAATCAAGTACAAGAAAAAAGCTGGGAAAGGGGCAAAGATGTGGAGATTAAACAACATGCTACGGAACAACCAATGGATCATTGAAGAAATCAAAGGAGAAATCAAATGTTACCTGGAGACAAATGAAAATAAAAACACACCATACCAACTCATTTGGGATGCAGCAAAAGTGGTCCTAAGAGGGGAATTCATTGCAATACAGGCTCACTTCAACAAACAAGAAAAATACCAAATCAGCAATCTCAAAGTACACCTAAGAGAAATAGAAAAAGAACAAACAAAGCTCAAAGTCAGTAGAAGGAAGGAAATTATAGAAATTAGAGCAGAGATAAATAAAATTGAAACAAAAAATACAGTAGAATGGATCAATGAAACAAAGAGCTGGTTCTTCAAGAAAATAAACAAAATTAACAAACCCTTAGCCAGGTTCACAAAAGGAAAAAGAGAGAAGACTCAAATAAATAAAATAAAAAATGAAAGAGGAGAAATTACAAAGGATACTACAGAAATACAAAAGATTACAAGAGAATACTATGAAAAGCTTTACGCCAACAAATTGGATAATCTAGAAGAAATGGACAAATTCTTAGACTCTTACAACCTCCCAAAACTGAATCAAGAAGAAATAGAGAATCTGAACAGACCAATCAAAAGTAGAGATTGAAACAGTAATCAAAAACCTCCCTAAAAATAAAAGTCCAGGACCAGAAGTCTTCTCTGGAGAATTCTGGAAAACATTCAAAAAAGATTTAAGACCTATCCTTCTCAAACTGTTCCAGAAAACTGAGGAAGTTGGAACACTTCCTAACACATTCTACAAGACCAACATCACCCTGATCCCAAAACCAGGCAAGGACAACACAAAGAAGGAAAATTACAGATCGATATCACTGATGATCCTGGATGCAAAAATCCTCAACAAAATATTGGCAAACTGAATACGGCAATACATTAAAAAGATCATACACCACGATCAAGTAGGATTTATACCAGGGACACAGGGATGGTTCAACATCCACAGGTCAATCCATGTGATACACCAAATTAACAAAATGAGGAACAAAAACCACATGATCATCTCAATAGATGCAGAGAAAGCATTCAACAACATCCAACGTCCATTTATGATAAAAACTCAATAAATTGGGTATAGAAGGAAAGTACCTCAACATAATAAAGGCCATATACAACAAACCCACAGACAACATCATACTCCATGGGGAAAAAATGGAAGCCATCCCTCTGAAAACAGGAACAAGACAAGGGTGCCCACTCTCACCACTCTTATTCAACATAGTACTGGATGTTTTGGCCAGAGTAATTAGACAAGAAAAAGAAACAAAAGGAGTCCAAATAGGCAATGAAGAAGTGAAACTCTTGCTGTTTGCAGACACCATGATCTTAAATATAGAAAACCCTAAAAAATCCATTGGAAAGTGACTACAAGTAATCAACAATTACAGCAAAGTTACAGGGTACAAAATCAACCTACATATATCAGTTGCATTTCTACAGTCTAATAACAAACTAATAGAAAGAGAAGTCAAGAACACAATCCCTTTCACAATTGCAACAAAAAGAATAAAATACCTTAGAATAAATTTAACCAAGGAGGTGAAAGACCTATATAATGAAAACTACAAGACTTTTCCTGAAGGAAATTGATGACAACATAAAGATATGGAAATACATCCATGAACATGGATTGGAAGAATAAACATAGTTAAGATGTCCATACTACCTAAAGCCATCTACAGATTCAATGCAATTCCAATCAGAATCCCAATGACATGCTTCAAAGAAATAGAACACAGAATCCTAAAATTCATATGGGCCAACAAAAGACCCTGAATTGCTAAAGCAATTCTGTGAAAAAAGAACAAAGCTGGAGGCATCACAATCATGCACTTCAAAATATACTACAAAGCTATAGTAATCAAAACAGCATGGTACTTGTAGAATAACAGACACACAGATCAATGGAACAGAACTGAAAGACCAGAAATAAAAGCACACATCTATGGACAGCTAATCTTCAACAAAGGGGCTGAGAACATACAATGGAAAAAGGAAAGTCTCTTTAACAAATGTTGGGCAAACTAGACAGCCACATGTAAAAGAATGAAAATAGACTATTCTCTTATGCCATTTACAAAAATCAACTCAAAATGGATCAAAAACTTAAAGGTAAGACCTGAAACCATAAGACTCCCAGAAGAAATATAGGCAGTACACTGTTTAACATCAGTCTTAAAAGGATCTTTTCAGACACCATGTCTCCTTGGACAAGGGAAACAATAGAAAGAATAAACAAGTGGGACTTCATCAGACTAAAGAGCTTCTACAAGGCAAGGGAAAACAGGATTGAAATGAAAAGACAAGTCATCAATTGGGAAAAAATATGTGAAAATCATATATCTGACAAAGGGTTAATCTCCATAACATACAAAGAACTCACAACTCAACAAGAAAAAATCAAACAACCTGATCAAAAATTGGGCAGGGGGACATGAATAGACATTTCTCCAACGAAGATATAAAGAGGGCCAATAGGCACGTACAAAGATGCTCCTCATCACTGATCATCAGGGAAATGCAAATGAAAACTGCACTAAGATATCACCTTATGCCTGTTAGAATGGCTATAACAACCAAGACAAAAAAATAACAAATATTGGTGAGGTTGTGGACAAAAAGGAACCCTCATACACTGCTGGTGAGAATGCAAACTGGTGCAGCCACTGTGGAAAGCAGTATGGAGATTTCTCAAAAAATTAAAAATAGAAATACCATATGACCCACCCATTGAACTACTGTGTATCTATCCAAAGAACATGAAATTAGCAATTCAAAGAGACTCATGTACCCCTACGTTCATTTCAGGATTATTCACAATAGCCAAGACATGGAAGCAACCTAAGTGCCCATTGACTGATTACTGGATAAAGAAGATATTGTATATATACACAATGGAATACTACTCAGCCATAAAAAAGGACAAAATTGTCCCATTCATGACAACATGGATAGACCTTGAGGGTATTATGTTAAGTGAAATAAGCCAGATAGAGAAAGACAATCTCTGTCTGACTCCACTCATATGTGGAAGATAAACAAACATGTGAACAAAGAGAACAGATTAGTGCTTACCAGAGGGAAGGGGGGTGCGAGGGTGGGCACAAAGGTGAAGGGGCACACCTATAAGATGACTGACAATACTGTACAACTGCAATTTCACAATGTTCTAAATTATCATAACCTCAATAAAAAAATTTTAAAAAAAAGAAATGAGAATTGAAAGAAAAAAATGTACTGCTTGGATGGTTGGTATATTAGTTAGAATTCTACAGAGAAACAGATCCAATAGAAAAAAACATGTATATATTTAATAAGGAATTGGCTCACATGATATGAGGTAGGCAAGTCCCAAGATCTTCAGGGTATGTCGGCAAGCTGAAGAAGCAGAGGAGTTGATGGTGTAGTTCTTATCCAAAGGCCAGCAGGCTGGACACTCAGGAAGAGCTGATATTTCAGTTTGAGTGTGAAGGCAGGAAAAAAACCAGTATCCCAGTTCCAAGAAAGTCAGGCAGAAAGAATTCTCTTTTACTAGAAGAGGGTCAACCCTTTTGTTCTATTCAGGCCTTCAACTGATAGGATGAGGCAAACCCACATTAGGGAGAACAATCTGTTATACTCAGTCTACCAATTCAAATGTTAATCTCATCCAGAAATATCCTCAGACACACACCCAAATAATGTTTGACCAAAGATCTGGGCAGCTCTTATCCCAGTCAAGTTGACACAAAAAATTAACCATCTTGGTTGGCTTTTCTGAAAGCATGAAGAATTAAGCCTTATTTAGTCTGATTCATGTGATTTTGGTAGTGTCCATCCCTGACCAATAATAGAGACCAGGAGTAGAGGCCTAGATCTCATAGTATGCCCTGGCCACAGGGATGGTGTCTACAATACAAGAGGAGGCATAAAAGCTGAGAGTGCAGATGAGTGGTTCTCTGAAATCCAAAGCAGAATATATGTAACAAGGGAAAATAAACGTTTGTTTGAGAAAAGCAAGGAAAACATGTCCATTTGTTGGGATATAATTAAAAATGTAATGATACTGAGTTATTTTTCAGTACTGTAAAAAGCAAAAGCATTGAGTTATCCTCTATGGTCTCTGGAGTGGTAATTTGTAAAGGGTGACCACAAAATAATGGGACTGGTTTTTTAACAAACATAAAAGAATTTATATATTCAAATGAGAATAGCATTTCAAGGTCATTACCTTGGGGATCTATGCACATAATGATAATAACTACCACTAATTGAATGTCTGCTCTTTCAGGAATTTTAGGAATGTAGCTAAGAGAAAACAATGTTACATGAAATGCTGACCATCAACTTATTCTCAGAATCAGCCTCTCTGGGCATAACAAGAATGTCTTTGAGAGTGAGAATAAAATGTAATTACATTGATTTACAAAAGAAATAAAACAAAAATTTTGGTATTTGGGATTAGTGAAGGAGATATTAGGCAAATGTTAGGAGTGTGAGGGAGCAAATTTAGGGGAAAAGTTGACTTGGAACAGGAAATAGTCCACAACATTTCTAATGTTCATTTTTAAGTCTATTAATATTCTGTTAATGTCTACTAGGCACAAATGCTTTGGTTGAATGGTGATGCTTTGGAGAAATCAGAGAAAAGGGGCCATGCTTCCTATGGGGTGGCACAGTTAGAGAAAAGAGAAAGATGCATGAGGCAGGATGTGAAAGAGATCAAGGTTTAGCAGAGACAAGAATTTAGAAGGAGAGATAACCATGGAATTTAAGCCCCAATGTGACTCAAAGCAAGTTGGGGACTGGAATTCCCAGACGTCATAGCATGAAAAGGAAAGGATGATTTCAACTGATGTCTGGATTAGAAATATATCATTGCTAATTATTACAGTAATCCTGTATTAATATCCACATTTACTAATGAGGAAATTTGAATTCTGAGAGATCGAGTGACTTGCCCAAAGTCATACAGCTTATAAACTGGCCCAGCTAGAATTTAATTCCAGGTCTTATTTTCCTTTATGCTACACTAATTGTCCTTATTTCTTCTTTGTTCACAACTGTTTTGTGTGCTCATCATTTAGATTTGACTTAAGAGTTATTTGATATTTATAACACGATGTATAACTGACACTGAACTGAAACACTTACATTTGCACGGGCAGTACATTCTTTTCCTAAAGGAGGATCAACACAGAAAGCCAATTAAAATCTGATGGGCAGGAGTAATGTCAGCATCATGGAAGCCTAAGATTCCCCTCACTTTTGCCCCCCCCAACCACAAAAATTTATCATCCCTCCACTGAAAAACGTGCCTTTGAGAGAGCTACGGTATCCAGAACCATATGCCAAGGGATCTAGGAGGACTCTTGTCTACCCACGCATCACATAATAAACAGACAGACTTTAGTCCCAGCTATAGACCCTGCAGTGACCTGTGAACCAGCTCCAGTCCCTCTAATGGCCGTGCTCTGGTAGTCCCTGGAGAACAGTGTCTTAGACAATCACTCACAACTGAGACAGCCTTTGTGGAAGTCCAGTTTTCCAGAGAAGTTCCAGTACTCCATTGGTGCAAAAAAATGCAAGTTTGGACACATTAGAGTGGGTTAGAGGAACAGTTTGACTTTATTTGTGTTGCACCTCTCCCAAGGTGGCATAGCACAGGGCCAAGAAAGATCTTCCTTGGCTCATGATTTCTCACATGGGGGAAAGGGAGAGTGTGTGTGAGCACCCAGCTTTCTCAGCTGTGTGAGATGCTGCCCAAGGGACTCATTTCTCTCTCACCCCATGCAGAGTACTGAATGATGAGCTACATGACTAGGGGGTAAGACGAGGTGGGGAAAGGAGCAGATAGAACTCTTGGTGGACATTAAATGGACACAGATTTTAACTATGGCATGGATCCAATTAAGAAGCCCACCATGAGCCACTGGGAATGCTACACCTGCAGATCACCCCAATTGGCCCATGGACACCCCCAGCACCCTGCATGCTTCACTCACAATATCACCCCACCCCCACCCTGTGGCTAGTCAGAGAAGTACAATAAAAAAGAATGAAAAATAGTGAAGAAAGTCCATGAGATCTATGGTATACCATCAAAAACACCAATTTGCAAATTATTGGACTTTCAGAGGAAAAACGAGGGAGAAGGGAGGTAAAAACCCTATTTAAAGAAATAATGGCTGCGAACTCCTCAAATCTAGGGAAAGATTTGAATGTCCAAGTTAATAAAGTTCATAGATCATCCAACAAAATCAACTCAAGGAGATCTTCTCCAAGACCCATTATAATGAAACTGACAAAAATCAAACACAGAAGCTTAAAAGCAGCAAAAGAAAAAAGCTCGTAACTTACAAGTGAACTCCCATAAGGCTATCAGTGGATTTCTCGTCATAAATCTTATAGGTCAGGAGCCTGTGGAATGATATATTCAAAGTGCTGAAAAAAAAATGTCAACCAAGAATACTTTACCTGGAAAAGCTATCCTTCAGAAGAGAAGGAGGGGTAAATCTTCCTCACACAAAAACTGAGGGAATTCATCACCACTAGACCTGCCTTACAAAAAATGCTGAAAGGAGTTCTTCAAGCTGAAATGAAAGGATGCTAATTAGTGACATGAAAGCTTATGGAGAAACACAACACATAGGTAAATGTAAGTATATAGGCAAATTCAGAATACTTTGATATTGTAATATGGTGGAGTGTCAACCACTTAACTTTAGTATAAAGATCAAAGAGCAGGGGCCGGCTTGGTGGTGTAGCAGTTAAGTTTGCTTTCTCCATTTCAGTGGCCCCAGGTTCGCCAGTTCAGATCCTGGGCACCGACCTACACACTGCTTATCAAGCCATGCTGTGGCAGGTGTCCCTCATATAAAATGGAAGAAGATGGGCACAAATATTAGCTCAGGGCCACTCTCCTTCAGCAAAAAGAGGAGGATTGGCAGCAGATGTTAGCTCAGGACTAATCTTCCTTAAAACACACACACACACACACACACACACACACACACAAAGGGCAAGAGTATTAAAAATAACCATAGCTATAATAATTTGTTAATGAATACACAATATAAAAAAACCCACAAAATTATGGGGAGTGTAAAAGGGTAGTTTTTATACGTGATCATAGTTAAGTTGTTACCAATGTAAAATAGATTGTTAAATATATATAAGAATTTTTACATATGCCTCATGGTAACCACAAAGTGAAACCTAAAGTAGATTCACAAAAGATAAAGAGAAAGGAGCCAAAGCATTGCACTCCAGAAAATCATCAATTCACAAGGGAAAGTTGCAAGAGAAGAAGAAAGGAGCACAGAAACTACAAATCAGCCAGAAAATAATTGAAAAGATAGCAATAGCAAGTATCCATCAATAATTACTCTAGGGGCCTGTCCCATGGCCGAGTGGTTAAGTTCTCTTGCTCCACTGCAGCAGCCCAGAGTTTCGCTGGTTCAGATGCTGGGCGCAGACATGGCACTGCTCGTCAGGCCGTGTTGAGGTGGCGTCCCACATGCCACAACTAGAAGGATCTGCAACTAAGATATACAACTATGTACAGGGGGGACAGGTGATTTGGGGAGATAAAGCAGAAAAAAATAAAAGATTGGCAATAGTTGTTAGCCCAGGTGCCAATCTTTAAAAAAATAAATAAATAAATACTCTAAATGTAAATTCTCCAATCAAAAGACGTAGAGTGGCTGGATAGATTAAAAAAACAAGACACGGGGCTGGTCCCGTAGCCGAGTGGTTAAGTTCGCACTCTCTGCTTTAGCAACCCAGGGTTTCACTGGTTTGGATCCTGGGCACGGACATGGCACCGTTCATCAAGCTATGCTGAGGCAGCATCTGACATAGCACAGCCAGAAGGACCTACAGCTAGAATATACAACTATGTACTGGGGGGCTTTAGGGGAAAGAAGAAGAAGATAAAAAAGAAGAAGATTGGCAACAGTTGTTAGCTCAGGTGCCAATGTTTAAAAAAAAAAAAATGTCAAATATATTTAAAAAAGAAAAAGCAAGACACAACTATATGCTGCCTACAAGAGACTCACTTCAGCTTTAAGGATACACATAGGCTCACAGTAAAAGAATGGAAGAAGATATTCCATGCAAGTAGAAACCAAAAACAAGCAGGAGTAGCTATACTTATACCAGACAAAATAGACTTTATGCCAAAAATGGTAAAAAAGGCAAAGATAATCTTTATATAATGATAGAGGGGTCAATTCATCAAGAAGATATAACAATTGTAAATATATATGCACCCAACATCATTATTATATTCTATTATACATTGCATATTATATTATTATATCATATTATTATAATATATTATATTATATTACGCAAATACTAATAGGTCTGAAGCGGAGAAGTAAACAACAATACAATAATAGTGGGGGACTTCAATAACCCACTTCCAACAACAGACAGATCATCTAGACAAAAAAATCAACAAAGAAACATTGGACTTGGACCATACTTTAGATCAAATGGACCTAACAGACATATATAGAACATTTCATCTAAAAGCAGAAGAATACACATGCTTCTCATGTGCATACAGAACATCCTCCAGGATAGATCATATTAAGCCACAATTTACCAAAACTGAATCACGAAGGAAGTGTGGTGCCTCCAGCTTTGTTTTTCTTTCTCAGGATTGCATTGGTTAACCAGGGTCCTTTTTGTTTGATAGAGAATGAATTGAATTGAATCTATAGATGGCTTTGTGTAGTATGGACATTTTAATAATATTAATTCTATTAATCCATTAACATGGGATATCTTTCCATTTGTTTCTGTCTTCTTCAATTTCTTTCATCAATGTCTTGTAGTTTTCAGTATACAGATATTTCATATCTTTGGTTAAATTCATTTCTAAGTACGTTACTGTTTTTGATGCTATTATGAATGGAACTGTTTTCCTTATTTCTTTTTCATATGTTACTGTATAGAAATGTAACAGATTTTGTATATTGCCTTTATATCCTGCAACTTAACTGAATTAGTTTAATAGCTCTGACTTTTTTTGGTGGAGTCTTTAGGATTTTCTATATATAAAATCATGTCATCTGCAAATAGTAACAGTTTAATCTCTTCCTTTCCAGTTTGGATGAATTGTATTTCTTTTCCTTGCCTAATTACTCTGGTAGGACTTCCAATACTCTGTTGAATAATAGTGGTGAGAGTGGGCATCTTTGTCTTTTTCCTGATCTTAGAGGAAAAGCTTTCTGCTTTTCATCATTGAGTTTCGTTAGCTGTGGACTTGTCATATATAGCCTTTATTATGTTGAGGTACGTTCCTTGTATATCCAGTTTGTTGAGCATTTTATTATGAAAGGATATTGTACAGCGTGGTGATTATAGCTGATAATGTATTGTGTACTTAGAAGTTGCTAGGAGAGTAGATCTTAAATACTATCACTACTAAAAGGAAACGGAAATTATGTGACATTATAGAGATGTTAACTAACACTATGGAAGTAATCATCTTGCAATATATATGTGTATCATCTCAACATATTGTATACCTTAAACCTATGCAATGTTATATGTTGATATCTCAATAAAGCTAGAAAAAAATCAAATGGGCAATTGCTCAACATCAAGTGTTAACAAGAGAAATTAGATAACGTAAATATTGTTTGTACCAGGATAAGATAGCTTGGCATATTTCTTTACTAATGGGGGATAGACTTGCCTATAGAATTTAAAATATTCAAGGTAGGTTGATATCTAACTCTGCATCTATCAAGACATGAAAGATGCCTGTGTTAACTAGTGTTAAAGATAATTTTTTTTAAAAAAAGATAAAATCATGACTCATACAGATATAAAAACGATCATATATTAAGTAATCTATTTTACTCATTCACTGAAACAACCTAGCCATTGTTAAAACTGGTTTGAAGGAAAAGTGAAAAGGCACCAATGTATTTGGAATAAAGGAATTGAATTGAAGTGGAGACAAAACTGGTTTTTCCGTAGTGGCGGTGTGGAGGGGTGGAGGCAGAAGGAAAACAACTGAAACTATACTGGACAAGGCAGAATTTGCAGAATTTTCATGTTTATCAACTTACAAAGAGTTGTAAAATAGCTCGAAGAAAATGAATGGATAGAATCTGATAACCCAGAAGTATGTGTTATATGTGGACATGTATGGTTTCCATTTAAACACATTTTTCTTTTGCTCTTGTAGACTTAAGTACTTAAAGCTTTGACGAAAGCTTCCTCTGTCTCAGGAGGAGCACGTTGGGCACACTCTTTGCTATGTGTTTTGCTCTAATCTATGCTTTCATGGCTGGCCAACTTTTCTTTCATTGACAAATTCTTAAAAGATATTAATATGCTTAATCAAGTCTTGCAGTCCTTGTGAGCCATTTTGTCTTTTCCACATCGCTCTACAATTTTGATCTAATAAATCTCCCTCAACATCCTAACCTATTTAGTTCTTGGGTTTGAATGGCAAGAGCTCAGATGGTGAGGTCAAATAGCTAGTCTGAATCTATTTAATTCCCAAGTTTTGGATAGTGAGCAGTGAGGATTTAAAGAGAGGGGAATACCAATTCTAACTCAAAATTTTTGATGTATTCAGATAGTACAAGTTTGGAAAGAGGTGGCTAGCATGTTTACTTTACAGTTTCGTATCAAAGAACAATCTTAATTTCCTTATTTTCAAGATCTTATGCCTTTCAAGTAGTATCAATAGGAGTTTTAGTTGATGGTTCATCGTTAATGTTGTGATTAAGGTTAGGTATGGTTTCTGAGGGTCATTGGTAGAAAAAGGTATAGAGCTTTGAGATAAAGGAGGTGGAATGAATTCAAAGGTGGAACAATATGGAACATACTTTCCGACATGGTCCTTATAAACTAGATGCTGAAAGAGTATGAACTGTAGCACTTTTGGTGACCTTGGTACAGAAAAGAAAAGACAGTATGAAAATAGTGAATTGAAGATACTAAACCTGAGTCTTCAAGGACACTGGTGAAGTCTAGGCACGAGCCCTACAGATCACAAGCTAGAAGCATTGAAGTAATAGTGAGAGGTCTGAATGAACCAGATCATGTAACCACAGGCCCTCTAGGACCAGTTCAAACTGATCCTGTCTGATCAACAGGTTTTTCAGGGGCAAGCCAAAAAATTTGCAAAGTCATGGAGCCAGAGCATGCAAAGAAGAGAAAATCTTGCCCTGAAATGACACTGGAACCAAAGATTATTCCCCTCATGGAACCAAAGGACAGAGACATGACCAGAATTTGCAAGTCAGAGTCTCATCAGAAATGAGGGGTCCATTATCTACGAAGTTCCGGTGTAAAAGCCTCTTCCACACCATAAATGTTTAAAACCTTACAGTAAATGTTTAAAGCCCTCCAATCAAAACCTGTCCCACCAATGTTCTGCAAATCAACCAGTTCTCCCTAACCTCTTAAATTTCTCCCCAAATCCTGAATTGGAGAGACAGATTTGAGACTGTTGCCTCCTGTCTCATTGCAGCTTAACCTCGAAATAAAGCTGTTTTCTTTTCTCAAAAGCTGATGCTGTAATTGTTGGCTCTTTATGTGCCTCAGGCAAAAGAAGCCCATCTTTGGTGGGATAACAATAAGATCAGGATTAGAGGAGCCTTTGGGAAATGAAGGGAAGGGGACTGAGTTGATCTCATTAATTTAGGGGAATTTAAGACCATGAGTTAGATCATATAGTAGAAATCATCTTTTATTTATCCCTTTGAGGAATTGGGTCCTTGGACTCTGGAAGGCTCTTTTGAAAGAATGAGGCCTTTGATGTACAAGAGCTGGGGGAGGGAATCTGGGTCCTTCCACCTGTGTGACATTGGCGAGGCCTAGTTTGAGGAACCCAGGGCATGAGGGAGACTTGAGTTCTATTGGTTTTTGAGGAGCACAAAACTTTTGGCAAGTTGAGTTTAATTGCATTAAACTTAATGACTTTGTCTTGTTTCCAAAACACTTCCATTTTCAAAGGTTAAGAATTTGTTAATATCAAGGACATATATGCAGAGTATATTTTGAACATTATTACAATAAGCAGTATTACAATAATTTTGAGCATTATTACATAGCCATACAAGGTGACTACTTTGAAGTGGTTAAAAATCATATGTATAGATTTACAAAACTTAGTCACATTACTTTAATGCTTTATATCTTTTTGTGCTTTATCATCTGTTTATGCATAGCATATTGTATTCTATTTATGGTGGTCTGCAATAAAAATTAGATTAATACATCACTTTAAGATTTATTTGTCATAAAACCCTCTTTTGTCAAAAGGTATAAATAACAGCTTTCTTATTCTGATGTGTATCTTAATATTACCTTATTGTAACTAAAAGGAAACCCTTTCTCAAATCCCTCATCATTTTAAAACAAAGCTTTAAACATAAGCCACTGACCTGCTCTTGTAAAAATTGCCTTGGGGAATCAGGGTACCTGATTCATAGAATTGACTATAATAGCTTCTCCAATGCCATTGTATCTTGTCAGGCATATACTTCTTCAGGGACTTCTCAGAATGCACATGACAGATTCAATTGTTTAAATACGTGCTTAGTGAATTTCTCAGATGCCTTTGTTGGGGCGGAGATTGTGTGTACCCTGACATTAAATCCTGCATTGTATGTTACCATCTCCTACAAGAATTTATCATGAAGTTATTTGGGGTCTGAAAACACATAGTATTTGGGGTATTCATGGTCTTACGTGGCAGTGCGTTCCCACATTGGGGCCTTGAAGAACAATGCTTTACATAGTCTCTTTGCAGATTCATCTTGTATTGTAAAACAATTTCTTTTTATCTTTCTCAACTGAATTAAATATATTAAATTTAGATTTCTTATTCTTTAACAAAAAGTCTTGAAGTATTGGTTCAGTAGCTCAATGATGCCATTAGGGACCCAAGTTGTTCTGTTCGTTTGATCTACTATTCTTATCTATTAGTACAGTGGTAGGCATTACAACCTTATACCAATATTCCAAGCAGTGAGGAAGGGACAGGACAGGTGTAATGTTTTATCCTTATGAGGTTTTGCTGTTTTATTCAGGAGTAGAAGCTCCCTTCCCCAAGCCACTTTCCCTTAAATGTCATTGGCCAGAATGGGTCAAATGCCTACCCTAGACCATTGGCTGGTTTAGACCAATCACAGAGCAGAGGAAGGGTCATTCTTTTGTATGAGTATAGGATCTCTCCTGCCTTTAGGATACAAAAGCCAGGGTTCTACTAGCATGGAAGAGATATAGGAATGGTGATATTTGTTGGATAGGAAAAGGACAATGTGTGCTATACAGCCAGTGTAGGTGTGTGAGGAGGAGGTCAAGGGCAAAACAAGGCTGAAGGAAGATTTGCTGTTAGAAGAGGACAGGTAATGCACATTGTACAGGGATAATTTAGAGGCAGTGAGTGGAATTAGAGGGCTGTTACAGAAAGCTTAGGTTTATAAGGTAAAGTAGTAAGTATCTATGTTAGGCTGTGGTGGTTGGAATCAAGAAAAAGAAAGTAATCCAATCTTTTGAAAGACGACATGATAGCACTTCATGAGGAAATCAATAAAATGATTAAGAAAAGTTGACGAAAGAGGGAGAGATGTCTCCAAAGTTCTTATCAAGGGGACTTGAAGGCAAGTGCTGTCACTAACTACCTGTGGTAGTTGAGATGGGAGCTGATCTGGGGGAAAGGAATGGATCCAGACTTAAACCTCAATTCAACACAGCATCATTTATTGAGGATTTATCATGTGAAAGCACTGTGTCAGACAGATTCTAAGGATACGAGAAGAAGAGAGAATACATATGTTCTTTCTGTTGAAGGAGAGATTAGTCAATCAATGCATGATGTTTAAGAAAATTGTGAGCACCTAATTGTATACTAAGAAGGGCAGGCTATAGGTGGGGGCAATCTGTGACTATGTGGTCCCTTATATAGTGTGATTTTAGGGGATCTGCAAATGACTTAGAGAAAAGCAGAGCAAAATAAATATATTATTAAGGATATATTCCTTGGTGATATGTATGCTTTTATGCCAGTTTTCAAATGAAAACACTTCATAGAAGGGAGATTACTGAAACCTGAAGTAATTAAGAACTTGGTGTAACTGGGAGTCAAGGAAGGAAATGGAAGAATTGGAAAAAGTGTAAACAGGAGGCAATGGGAAGTTTCCAGCCATGCTGAGGGCAGCTCCATATTCAGACCCCATTCTCTCCCCCGGAATCTCACTTATGTGCTTCAACTATCTAAATTCAGCAAATTCATCAAATAATTTGCAGCTTTCCAGTATGTCATATGGATGCAACTCAGGGATAGGGTGCCTGGACAATTGAATACAAAAAATCTTGATGAGAACAGGTATTTTTAAAGACAGAGAAACACCCTACACCCACCCCTGACATTGTAATTGGCTTTAGCTAAATGAGACTGGAACCTCAGGAGAAAACTAGAGACATGCCCGGGATAAAATCAGAAATAGCAATTTTTTTTTCTATTGGTTTGATAAATTTGGTAAACAGCCTCTCTGCATCATTGTGAGGAAAGTCGACACTAAAAGAAATCTGTTTTGATTTTAGGCATTTTTTAGAAGGTTATTTTAATTTAATTAATGAGAAATCATAGGTTAATTGCCTCCAGCTTTAATGTGAGGGTATTATGCATGCAGGCATATTTTATTTATATCTTGACTGTTTGATGTACACAATCAATTCAAAAAGGGATAATGAAGAGGTGTTCTGTCCTGTGTGGAATAATAATTAGGAACTCCAGTACAGAATATTTTTTATTAATTGTGCAGCTCAGTAAACATGTTTGACATAATGCTGAGAAATGCATTTGTCAAATTTTACCAATATTTTTACTCTGCCCTTTCCATTTGTTTTTTCTAGTTATTTTTCAGAATCTTTTTTATACTGACCCCGTTTTTCTAAGCTAGGAGCCTCCAAAAGCCTAACAGTTTTATTTAGAGACTTGAGACCACCGCTAAGTTTGTTGCATTGTGAAATTCAGGAAGTCGTGTTGCGAATCTGGCTGCCATTTCAGCAAGGTTCACCGGTGTCGTTAGAGAAGTGGGAATCTGATTTGTTTTTTCATGGATAAGTAAAGATCATATCAGTGTATAATGCAGAATAAATAACGCTAATGAAATCTCTATGGTCTTTTGATTATTGCATAATTTGCTGGGCAATTTTAAATGTGATTCCGGGCCCCTAGACAATGTTATTTTCTTTAATAAGGATTTGCGGTTGATATCTCAGGCCGATTCCTCCCTGGGAAAGACAACCATGGATTCCTCTTTGTCCAGTGTTTCCAGAATTGTTAACTAAGTTTTACTTTATAACTATTTTGCCATGCTTTGGGCATCAGCCAATTTAACCAAGTGTTTTCCTCAGCTTTGGGAGTGATTTGAACACTTGAATGTTCTCTTACCTCCTAGGGCACATTTTTTGAAAAATTTTTATTTACACCTTTTTCTGTGAGCAATAAGCATGTCTAAAAGTTTCTAGAATGTTTTTTCTGGAAAATCTGTGTAGCCAGGAGCAAATTTCAAGGCCTTGGGATATGTAGCCAAGATTGTGCCTGTCTTGGCTTCTCTTGCTCCTTCGGTACTTGTCTTTTCTGACAACCATTTTTCACTTTTCTACTTTTCACCCCCTACTCCATCACCTCACTAAAGTCTTTTCCTGGAGGTTATTTTTCTACATTCTCTTCTCCAAGCTTTCCAGAAGGGCATCTCAGCAGGTATAGTATATCTTGGTTAAGCCAATTGCTTCCAATTGCCATGTGATGCAGAACTTCTGTTGAGCCACCAATGCCCAGGAATGATTCTTTGGCCCCAAGTAAGTCATACATGTGAGATTTATAGAGAACCATATTGTTCTAGAAATCAAATGCAAATTGTATGGTTCTTTTTCCTAATGTCCAGTTCAAATAGAGCCGAGGTGAAAGTGACTGTAGTAATAACATTCAAATGTTGTCACCATCTGGTGCCGTTTGGTGGCCTATGTTATATGAGCAGGTGGTCCTTGTGTGTCTTTGAGTGGCCAGCTGTCCACGTCACAAAAGCCACTGTCACATTTAGTGTTAATTGGCATCTTGGTTGTAATGATCTGTGACGCCAAAGCTTGAATAGACTGCAGTATATTATTTTGTCTTGTCCTAAAAGCTCTGGGTCAAGGCTGACAAATATTTTTCTCTCTGTCCTCTTTCCCTTATTTTCTATATGAAAGTCTACAAGAATCTAGCATAAGCACTATCTATCGTTCAATTTATAGAAAACTGAATACACATACTGTTAGGCTAGTTATTCTTAGCTGAGATAAGAGATGCACAAAGGAGTCTTTAGAGAAACTTCATGGAATTTAGAAAAGGTTAGTTGCCTGTTTTGATGGCCCTGGAGATGATTTATACACCCCCCCCAACTTTAAATATTAGGATTTAAAAAATAAAGATAACCTTTTCTTTATGGGTTCAATTTTTTGGGGGGGCTAAGTCTGATCTATAGGTAGTGGCTACCAGGAGAACCCAGTTGGAAGTCTCATACTCTATGACGAACCATATAAAATTGCTGATATTTTGACCTACACAACTGGCAGTTTCATATGGTTTCACTTAATACTTCTGCTTTTCCATTTTCAGGTTTTCCAGGAAATATCTATTTTATTAAGTGAAATATTCCTATATCATAAATTCTTAGCCACAGGACTGGTGTTTAAAATAAGCTTACCCAGACTGACTTGAGTGATGACTTCTCCATTGCATTAAGGCTGGTCGTAGGATACTATCGATGCATCTTCTAAAATGGTCATGCCTTCTGAGTTCAAGTTACTTGCAAAGAATAAAGAGTTTCACTTGCATGGATTTTAGTTAGAATGATAGGCGCTATTCAAGGTCACTCACATACACAAAAATGTTGGCATTTAGAGTCAACTTTCAAAAGCAAGCATTGATCTTTTTATCTTATTCCCATCACACAGAGAGAAAGAAAGCATACCCAATAAGTTAAGTAACATTGCAGAGGTAGTGGCAAATTTTGTGTTTCATAGTCAATAAACTGGCTTGAAGTGTTTGCATCAAAATAACCCACAAGTAACCACATCTTTGTTCACTAAGCCTTCCATAGGTAATCCTGTCTTTGTTCCTCTTTTCTTTCTTCAGATGTCTCTAGGTGCCACACGATGTAGCCTTTGATTATTTACTGTTTTGAATATTTGTTTGCTTCATATTCACATTTCTTATGTCTCTATCTATATTATCAGATACTTGGAATGAGGTATTAGTATCTTAATTATTTAGATTCTTCCAAGAGTCTTGAACTGTGCCATGTAAATAGGAGGAAGCTATAAATACTAAATATTTAGTAAATATTCACTGAGAAAATTACAATATAGGACAGTGAGCTCTGCAAACAAATTAAATTCCCTAAGTCAGATTTTAAAAGTGGAAATGAATAAATTAAGCAATTTGCACATTAAATATCTTCAAGATATTGATCTCTGTATGGAAAGGTTAGAATTTGGCATAAAGTGAACTATTATTAAAAAAAGAGGAAAAGTTACACTGTCCATCTTTTATGCACTCCATTAATTCTAAGAATTTCATAGTTCTGAGTCAGAACTAACTGCATTAACAAATTATGTATGCTGAATTAGTCACATTACTCAAGTCCTGTTCTTTTTCCTCTGCAGAATATTTGTCACACAGATATTTAAATGGAATCAGGGCTGTACATAACCATGACACGATACTTTGTCAAAAATAGAAAAAAGTTAATCAGATTGGTGAGTAATCATATACCTCCTTCCCTATCCCATCTTACAGGCTTACAAGAAGTAGATTCTAGAAGAATAGGTCATTATTAAGGAAACAGAATCAGAGTACCTTAGTAAAATAGAGTAAAATCTCAGTCATTAGTCCATGTATGATATTTTAACTTCTTTGAAAATTAAGCACTCTTTATGAAAAAAAGAGGTTCTATTTAGTGTCTGTCAAATAATCCTGGAAAGAAAAATAAAGTACAATATTTCAGTATGAAACATAATGAATCATAACTGGCATGAGTTTAATAACTAAATTAAAATCAAGTTCTACATTGCCTTCTTTGAATCACCAGTTTAGGGAAGTTCTCGAAAAGGCAGATTGCTACTCTGGAGATATGCAAAAGAAGAGCACAGAATATGATATTTTAACTTTTTCTCTTAGTCCCTGTCCTCAAGATGCACTTGTGAGACTGAAGAGTGTCTCATTGTAATTGCTGGAGGGATATGCGGGCCAAGAACTTTCCGTCTAGTCAAAAGACCCATTGAAGTGTCAGAGATACAACCCAGGACAGCAAAGAAGGCAAGTTTAGGAAGAGAATTGCTTTAGCAAGCCCAGACTGTAGTACAGATTGCAGCAGTAAATGGAAGGGTCTGGGAAGGAAGAAATGGTGGAAAAATATGATAATGCTACAAAGGAAAAATGAAACTAGGAAAAATCTTGAAGCTTTAAAATTATGAAAACATTACGTAATGGAAGAAAAATAAGAAACCAATTATGACCTCAAGGAAAAATAAAAAGTTGTACAAGAAATAAAATACAATCATATTATACTATTTGGCTATACTTTGAACAATAGTTTTATGGTCGTAAGTAAACATTGCCTTAAATTTTCAATGTTTAGAGTAAGGTTTTCAGGATAAAATAAGGGCTACATATTTATGATTGAAAACAGAACATAAATGTTATCACCTTGGCAATGTAAAATATAGATGACCTTATTTGGAAGATCAAAGGTGGAGAGAGAGCTAAAGGGGAGGGCGGGATCAGGAACGTCCTCATAGTACCGATTGAGGAGTCAAGAGATACTGTGTCAGTTGATAGAATAAGAAATAAAGAACAAAACATATTATTTACAGTTATGAACATAAAAAATGGAAAACCTAAAAAAATGTGATGTAACTATTTTGAGTGGATGGTGGGAGGAGGTAGGGAGGGATACAAGTGAGCTAAATTCTCATCTATCGTAGCAGGGAGTGGATAGTTAATGCGTAAATTTCCTAAATTTATAGATAGGTGTATGAACATACTTTTTGCCAGAATGGGCATAATCTTGGGAACAAAACGTTAAAAGTGAGTTCCCTTGTGGATCCATCCTAGATGGATAGGTGGTAGATACGGTATCATTTATTTTTATTATAAGTTCTTCTATATGAGGTGATTTTAAAATCATGTTTATGTATAACTCCAATAAGTATATTTCAAAAAGCTTTTGGAAAAATGAAAAACTCTCATTCACTGATGCAACCATTGAACATTTGTTTGCTTCTGTGTGTAGATTTAAGCTATTCCAAACTGGTCAGGGTCAGTTCAGCCCTACGTCTTTCCTGGAAAAACTTTCTGTAGATTTAGATCTGCATAAATCCCCTTTCCTTTCTGTTCAGTGGAAACTCTTCAGTTTCAGGAGGGAACTTAAAAATATTATTTGATAATAAATAATGTATTTATATGACTCATATTCAAAAGACACAGAAGGAAATGTAATGAAGTCTGCATACTATTCATATTCCCATATTCTACTCAATGTCAAACTTCTCACTCTTCCAGAGCCTTCCAGAGTTCTTTTATGAACATAGAAGCTAAGACACACACAAGTGTGCATACACATATAAATTTCTGAAAACCTGTTGGATTACAAATTTTTGGATAGTTGGAGCTTAAAATCTGTTATTTTTAAAAAGAAAAAATAATTCATTCCCAGGCAATCAGAAACTCCAATGTATTTCTCCAATTGTTATATATTAATTCACCAAGGATGTCTGCATAATAAAACAGGAACCTAAATATTTAACATGTGAAGAACTCATTAATGAATATATTTATATGCAGTATGCAATGATAATAAAGTTTGCTACTCAAAATACGATTCGTGGACCGGCAGGATCGACATCACCTGAGAGCTTGTTGGAAACGCCGAATCTCAGACCCAAAGCCAAATCTAGTCAATCAGAATCTGCATTTTGCTCAGATCCCCTCTCTCAGTTTGCTTTATCACTTCAAACTTTTCTTCTTTTCTATGGGCATTTCTCTGTCTTTTAGGCTCACCTATTTTCTCATTTTCCATTTTTAGGAGACATTTTTGCTTAAGATATGAGGAAGATGATGACGATAATGCAGAACTGGATTAGACAACATCAGCAGAGACTCAATCCTCTCTCTGGAGAACACCTGAGAAATGGTTGAAGCTCGCTCTGATCTTGCCTGGAATCATGCATAACATTTGTTGTGCTTGCATGTGGATTGATTATAGAGGTTTTTCAATTTAGGTAGGGAATATTGAATAAAAATGTTTGACAGTCATTGTAGTGACTCTTCTGAGACTGAAAGATCAGATAGCAATGATAATCAATGCTCCCCAACATCTGCCTTTTTTTCTTTAAATCAAAGTACAATAATATACAGATTGGGCTGTACTTTCATTGGTCTCCTTGGACATCATTACTTTTCAGTACATAAAGAAAGTTCCTCAATCTTCTTTTATGGCAGCCAGATACTCCACTGAATAGTTAAACCATAATTTAATAAAACAGACCTCTTTTGATGGACATTTGGGTTATTTTCATTATTTTACTATTACAAACAATGTTGCATAAATGACTTTGTACACATATCTTTTCATATGCGTGAAAGTATGTCTATAGAAGAGAAGAGAGTGGCTGGGTCAAATAACATGACCACTTGTAATTTTGACACCTATTATCAACTTGTCCTCCACAGATATTTAATTTATGATCCACATGAGAGAACAAGGTGGTTTCTCACACCTTGTTCAATAACAGTGTGTTATCAAACTGGGAATTTTACCATTCTGAATTATGAGAAGATATTTCAGTGTAGTTTTAATTTACTTTTTTGTTATTATGAAAAATAAGATAATATGTTCATATGTTTATGAGCCATTTGCTGTTCTTGTCCTGTGAACTATCTATTCTAATCTTTTATTCATTTTTTTATTGGTCGTTGGCCTTTTTCTTATTCATTTGTTGGAATCCTTTACATTAAGAAGGCCAAATTTTAAATGTTATATAAGTTAAACTTTTTTCTCCAAGTTTACTTTTAGACTTTTCTTAGGGTCTATCTATTATCTACCTATCTATCTATCTGCCTGCCTACCTATCATCTATCTCAGTTTTTATGACAACATTTAAAATATTGTATATTGCTGAATTAATCAATTTCTTCTTTCATGGGTTCTATCTGTTCCCATTCTGAGGTGGTAAAAGAATTCTCACGTGGTTTCTTTCTTATTCATTTGCATTTTTACTTAGTTATGTCTTAGTTTGTGATCCATTAGACTTCATCCTGTTTCGGTGTATGAGGTGTGGATCCAAATTACTTTTTTTCCCTCAGAACTTCTCAGTTATCACAATTCTATTTACTGAATGATCCATCTTTACATGAAGAACTTTTCAATAACACAGATTCCCAGAAGCCACACTCAGGTATTACCATTATTTAGTAAATTTTGGTGGGACACCAAAAAAAGTCTCAGGCCACGTGACACACAGCCATATTTTGTGAATCCTAGCAAGTCTCAGTCTGGAGGTGAAGGAGAGAAGATTTTGGTTTTCTTATTGAGCGTTATCCAAATGGTTAGCTGGAAGCCCGCCTTTAATTTGGAAGAAGCAGCCATTCTCCAGAAGTGGCTTAGTAATATATTGCCCGGAATGGTTTTGATCGATAAGACACAATACCAGCAAATTTACACACTGCCTAGTCCCCCCTGCAACAGTTCTCTTGGCTTCATAAGGGGAATATGGGTAGCTTTATCTTTTCATCTAAAATATTTAAGCATATTATTTTGCAACTTGAATAATTTCTTTGTCCTTTGGAAACGAAAGTACCCTACTTTCAGGGAGGAACCAACTGTACTAGACTTTCTCCTAGTAAATTGGAAAAAGTTCAGACCTAAGAAATCATGTCCGAGCTCAACTCTGAATAAAATTAAATGAGTAGATCCTGTGGCATTTGAATTACCTTGTACTGTCCCTTAGTCCCGCTTACTGGCGACAAGAGGAAGTGCAGTGTTGTCTGAGTTAGGATCAGTTGCTGGGTAAGAGGAGTAGGGGATTTGACAATGTTCAGAAGACTCGCTAACACACAGGTAGCTTTCCCACTGACCTGCCACGGAGCGCCAACATTCATCCTTGGATACTTATTCCTTACACTTGGTAGCACAATAAATTTATACTGATGAAAAGTAAGGGTTTGGCACATGCTTTCTAGCAGGAGTTCTAGCTGAGTATTATCACCATTAGTCAGCATCAGGTTAATTCTCAACCCTAGCTGCACATCAAAATGCTTGGGGAGCATTCACAAATATTGATATTTGGACCCCATCCATGGGCTCAAACTCATCAAACTCAGAATCTCTGATTTCAAGTTCAAGGCTTCTCCTCTTCCTTTGTATCATAAGATCCTTTTAGACTAGCAGAGCGGGACAATGGAAAGTGGGGGTGCGAGAAGGGTGAGGAAAAGGATCTGGTCATAGGGCATGAAAGTAGTTCTAGAGACTCAGGGCTTCCAAGAGACAGCAGAAGCTGCTAAATGGGGCAGGGAAAGGAGGCTGAGGATAAACTTTATATTTAGATACTTCTTTTTCTCTATCTGGAAGGGCAAATAGAACACTGTTACATTGTACTGTACGTGGTGGAGATAATTGCTCCTTCACCAGGGGACAAAGTACGGAACATATATCAGAGTTTTCAGAGGACAGTGCCGATGTTCTTTATGCTTTTTTCTTTTAAATGGTGTGCTTTCTCAAGGCCTTGACCTTTCTCCACATGTAGCACCATAAATACAGAGAAGTTTTTTCATGCCACAGTTCCAAGGACTTATTTAGGTTTTCTGCAGGACCTGATGCCTCTCGTTTTCTTGAAAAATAATAAAATCTTGCTAATTTATAACTTACAGGCTAGAATATTTGCTAAGATTTTGGATGCTATCAACAACGGCTTATCTTAGCTTTCCAGCTTACATTTATAAGGAAGTCTCTGAAGCGTTTTGCAAACAGTACTTGGGCCTAAGAGACAGTTTAAATTATGTCATTCATGGCAGGTCGTTGTCTTGTCCTGAGGATAAACCCAGTGTTGTGTGCTGAGTAAACATTATATCACACAATTGTAAGAATTGAACCACGCTAAAGTGTTTTCTGATTTTAAAAGATGGCTACTCAATGGACCTGCATCTCATCAGACCCACTTTGAGAAGCATAAAGAGAGTTGAGTTTGAAGTAGAACTTCTGGAATAAGCCCTTGGCTCTGCTGAGTGCAGAGTTGGCAAAGCTGTAGTAAGATCTCAGTCAGGCTCCTTAGACTGTGCTCCAGTCATGGAGCAACTGACTTCTACCTGGAATATGGCTGGAGGGGTCTCTCTCCCAATTATTCCTTCACTCTGTTATAGCTGGACCACTCCCAGTTCTTTCCTTTCTATTTCTCTTCCTCAGGTGTCCGGGTCGGTACCGTGAGGCTTTGGCAGTGCCTGTTTTCCGCAGCCAGCATGTGTGGGGAGCTTTTTCTTGATGTTCTATTACCAGTTCCATAGCTTTAGTCCACCATGAAAATTAAGGGACCCTATCAGCCTTCTGAAATGCTGGAAATGGCTGGGTCACAGTATCAGGGACGGATTGAACCTGCATGGATCTGGCATTCTTTACTTTGCTCCAAGGCTAATGCCATTGATGAAGCTGGCAAAATGCAGCCACTTACAGTCATGTGTTAAATAACAGAGTAATAAACAAGAGAGGAAATCCGTTTAGAAACAAAAACATGTGAGACAATTTTTATGAGATTCCTCCTTAATAATCTCCTCTCCTATTCATATGATCCCTTCTTGCAGTTAGTATATAAATTTCCCCCATTAGATTATGAAATATGAGAGCAAAGATTTCTGTTTTTCATTTTTGTATCGTCAGCCCCTAAAATGGCAGCCTGACAGACATGAATAAGAGAAAGACTGGTCTGGCATTTTTAACGTTTGAATTCTGAAGGCTGAATGTTGGACCTGCCATTAGTTGCAAGCTCCTTGATGCTCCCTTCAGGATGACTGAGAAAGTTGACAAAGTGTCCATCCTGGAGAAGCCACTCAGTCAGTTCTGACTGTTCCCATCAGCACCGTTTCCTGGGTGCGTCCCTTGTGCAGGCATTGTCCCAGGCACTTTCTAGACATTATTGTATTTCACCGCATCAGCGGCCTTAGAAGAGTGGGTCTTCTTCTCCCCATTTCACAGAGGGCAAAACTGAGACCTAAGGAATAATAATCTAAAGGTCACACAATTGTTAAGGGACAGATCCAGAATTCAAATGTGTGGACCTAGGTGTTGAAAGGAGAAGTCCTGTTAGTATTACTCCTGCATTCTCAAATTTCTAAGAGCAGCCAAAAGCTTTTTTTCCCTTGAAGGCCAGGGAAAGGGGAGGGAAGGATGGGAGGAGACTGGACGAGCTGGGCAGGGGGCGCACGGGACCTCCACTCAATTGCCCTCCCATGTTTACCAGTTGCTCCTCTCATTGTCTCTTCCTAGCTGGTAGTCTGTGGCTTTCAAGATAACACTTAACGAGAACATTTGAGAAATGACTTGTGGGTGATGATCTATAGAATGTGATGTAATTATTGCTCACTGCAGGGCTGCCCTGAGAAGTGACAAGGGCCCGTATTGAAACGGTTTGTGAAGAGGACTTGAATGCTGTGCCAGCTGCATATCCCTGGCTTCCTCCCAAGGGCTCCTGATGGGAGATTCTCCATGATTCTAAGACCACCTGGAGTTATTAATCCCTTGAGGACCCTGCAAGACCCATTATTATTCTTGCCCTTGCTCCCCAGGTGCCTCGGCTCAGATCCTCATTCATTGTGAGGCTGGAAACCAGGCATGTGCAAGTCTTGTCTTAGGTAGCAGTAAAATGCTAGGACTACTGGTCCCTATGTGTAAATGACATGGGACAGCTCTTTTTTAACTTCAGTAAATCTAGTGTCTGTGTAATCAAGAACCAGAAATCTGAACTCTGCCTTTTGGCTAACTCAGATTCTGTATCACTATGGGAATTAGAACCTGTTTTTTTATGCTTTGTTTTATTATAGTAATTGCTGTCAATGGTTTTAAAATTTTTAATTAGTTTTCTTTCTGGTTTTGAGGCAATGTTAAAAGTTCATTCCTGGGGACACAGGGGTTAGGTTTAAAAGAAGAAATGAAAGCTTTGAGTCACTGGCATTTTTTTCCGTGTATCTTTCCCAACACTGGAGTTTTAGAAATATTTTTGAACGTGTTTTTGTAATAAAGGTCTATTTCTAAAAAAAAAAAAAATGCACTGATGGGAAAGAATGAATTCACGTAGCAAGAATTTTAAAATAAATATATAAACCTTTCCACTTAGGGCATACAAATAAAATAATTAGCTGAGAATAGGATCATTTTCAGTAAATTACACTAACAATTTCTAACTTACTATCTCCATGTAAACTTTTAATTTTTTTGTTAAATGAATTTATTATAGAACAAATTGCTGCACTTAAACATCAAAAGGTATTTATTTATTTATTTGTTTATTTTTACCAGTTCTCCTTCTCCATGGAAAATATGCTTCTGAATGGGATGAATAAAATCAGAGGTGATGATACTAATTTTGACTGAGTCTGTGGAGTAAGAAGGCTCCATTGTCAAAGTTGGCATACTTCCTCTTATGGGGTAGAGGGCAAGAGGAAAGAAAGGGGAAGAAAACCACCTTCGCATTTCCACTGTGTCCCAAGGCCATGCACTTTTCAGGTCATGTCACCTCCACGTTTCTCAGAGCCATCCTTTGGGGCAGGTTTCTTCCCTCCTCTCTGGGGAAAGCTGGGATACAGACCCATGCCTGTTTGATGCCAAAGACCCCGTTCTTCCTACTATGCCTCTGTGTCTCCATGGATGCTTCTCTAAAAAATTTGAAGTAGAAAGGGCAGTAACAAGAATTCTAAATGAAAGTAACTATTAAATTCAAAATAGTATAAATAAACCTGAATTTTAAGAAAGGGTTTGATAATACTTTGCATAGCTACATTTTAAGTGAAAGTTAAGTAAAACAGTTTGAACAAATATAATAATTGTGATCTAACGTAAAATGTTGGCAAGCCCGTAAAGATCAGGGGTTAAGTCGCAGCAAAGAAGAAAAGTTAGAAAATACTTGATTAGATTTTATTTGAAATCTAAGATCAGTAGCCTTTTGGTTTAAATGCAGGGGCTTTCAGTCATCTTTTGGGTCTCGTCTCAAATCTGATGAAAGCTATGGAAATTGTCTCCAAAAAGTGTCATTGAGATCTATCATTTTTGCATAATTTTTTTGGAGGGGGTCACAGATTCCCTAAAATTTGTCGATGATCCCCTTCTTTCACGTTTTCCTGGGGCCCATGGGTCAACTTGGAAAACTTCTGTGTTATTACAGATGCCATTCTCTAAATATTGGCTGAAATTTGTTCCTTGGAATTTCTCGAGGCCTGCAAATATAAACAAATCTTTCATTAATAGCATAACTACAGCAGGGTTTGTGTTTAGGGAAATGTACAATTTAGAAGTAGAAAGATATGGAAATACAGGTTGGATCAGGGCTGTAGTCAGAGCTCACACTTACTTGCTTGAGGATGCTTGAGGATGGTTTCCAAGTCTTATTGCTCATCAAAACCTCATCCTGCAGGAAAGTTCTGAGAAGGTTAGTAAGCCGTCCATGGCTTTATAACCCAAAAGGAGGGAAGCTAGCATTTGAACCCCAGAAGTCTGGTCCCAGAGCCTATGTTCTTCATTATGACATGACAGATGTCTCTAGGCTGGTTCAAAGCACATGTTTTGAAAGCCAGCACTGCTTCTGTGGCCCAGGCCCAGTTCCCAACATGGAACCACACCACTCCTCTGTTAATAGCCATGTGGTGATGGCTTACATCAAAGAACTAGAAGGACTTACAAGTATACACAACTAGGTACTGGGGCTTTGGGAGGGAAAAAGGAAGAAAAAAAAAGAGGAAGATTGGCAACAGATTTCAGCCTAGGGCGAATCTTCCCCTGCAAACAAAAGCAAACAGACAAAAATCACATGTTTTGATACACAATTAATGCATTTGCTAATTCATCTGCTATGGATAATTGGAATTTGTCCCTTAGCTGTGGTACCAAGAAAATGTTATAAGTGAAGAAAATTGAAAACTGTTTTCTGAAATTTCAGAATGTCTAGATGTTTGGCTGCACATCTGACTGACCAGGTTTATTAGATGTCTGTGGGGTTTTGGGCTTTGAGTGATGTACAGGGTACAGAATTCCCAGGTCAATCAACTTGCCGACCAGGTGGTATTCTCTTTAGCAGCCTCCATATGCTCCTCTGTCCTTGCATAATAAATGCTGGAATGCTATTACTAAATTTTGAAATGATAGATAATTTTAATAGGACATTATTAAGTTTTTAAAGTTAAGTTCAGAATCATGTTTCTTAGTAAAAAATAATTAGCAAAAAATATTTCTAGACCGTTGGCTAGAATCTGAAAGCAAAGTCTTCACTTTAGCACTGGGAGGTACATGAAACAGTTTTCCGGCCACACGGCCCTGTGAGCTCATCACCAAGAATCAGTCTGCAAGGTCTTTAGAAGGGCAGGCTATCTGTAAACTCCTTTTGACTTAGCTGGCAATACATCAAAAGTCCTTTTCCCATCAGTAAATAATCTCGAGGAAAGAAAAAAGTGTGGTGAAGCTGGATCTATCTAGTCGAAATAAAAATCCTTCCTTAGTTCTGCATAAGTAAAATACACCACTTATAGGAAAAAAAAGAATTTATGAATAGAAATGGAATCAGGTCACAGTGCATCTTCTGATTCCCCACTGGAAGGTATTACTCAAGCGCTGTGTTTTTACCTCTTTTATGGTACCTGTCATTCTTCCTTGTACTTTATATAGCAGTTCATCAACCTCTGCTATATTCTTAGCTTTTTTAGGGTGCTTATCATGTCTTTATTTATCTTTGAACATATTTCCTGTGCCCTGCCCCTTTTCTGGCACCAATTTCCGTTCCACTTGGGATTTTGTACTCATTGGTTTGCCTTGAATATTTATGAGATTAAATTGAATGGTCTGATATCAATTAAGGAATTTTTGACCCATTTGTATAAATTACTTAAAACATTCGCTTTCCCACTGAGCTAGCAGAGCCTGTAGATTACATCTCATCTCTCCCCCTCTAAGTATGTCAATACCAATGTGATATGAACATCTTCTAAACCAAAGCTATCACCTCCTCATAACTCAGTGCATTTTTCCTTGATTACCACTAACATCGTGGTCCCTCTCAACCTATTCCTGTCAACATGCCCATTTTGGTGGCTTTTAGAACACCTCTGTTGATCTTCAAATCTTGCTCAAGTAGGCATCAATCTAAATAAGAAAGTGTTCACTTCTCTAGCGTGCGCAGACATTTGGAAACTTCTTCTCATATAGAGTGAGGATGAGCTGAGTCCTAAGAAGAATTTGATGACTGGGGCATCTGCTTCCAAACCCACTCTTCCTGCATTGCGTGTTTTTACATAGTTTGTTTGGTCTGCCCAAGGTCCTTCCTCTCTCCCTACTTTTTCTCATTCTCCCTCCTTTCTCTTTCCCTCCCTCTTTCCCTCTCACTCTTCCTTCTTTCACGGAAAAAAACATTTTAAATCATGCAAGTTGTGGTTTCATCTTAGAGACTTTAATTGACTTACATTTTGGTGTGCTGGGGGTGGTATGCGAAAGTTTTTTTTAGTTTAAAAATGTCTATATCATTTCATTACTTTTAGATTATTTTTTATATTAAAATAACCCTAGTTTGCTCCAAAATAGAAAGCAAAATTTACGTGAAATGTTCTTCTAAGGTATCTTGGGACTACATATCCAGAAAGACTGGTGGCACAAGATTCTTTTTTCTCTTTGTTTTCTTTTGTTAGGGATATTTCTGTCGCATTTTTGAGAGGTATTCAAAACCTCTCTGTTAACACAATCTTTTCTTTGCAATCTTACTGTCTTCATCTTATGTTTCTCAGGTTCTCAGTGGAATCCCACCATTCCCTACTCAAAGCCCAGCTGGTCTCAAGAGTGGGAGGGAATGTAAGGGGTAAGGGTAGGAGAGCTGAGCATGTAATAGTGTGCTGGGTAGAAGTGCTGTGCTGGAGTGCCATTGTAAGGGCTCTTGAGTCAACTTTAGCATTTTTTCCTGACACCTTCATCAGTGTGATCAAGTTGGTAGCTTGAAGTTGACCATGATGGGAAATATTTACACCACAGAAATTGGCAAAGGCTACAAATCAGTCTTTCTTTCTTTGTTTTTTTTTTTGAGAACTAGCTGTGAAGTATGTACTAGCACACTCTGTATGGTTGATGCTTAGTCTAGGTGTCTCATGCTTTGTGTGTTGCTGGGCAGCCTCATCAGCTAGTATGCATTAGTTTCTGGGGGTAGGGGAAGCAATCAACCTTTGCCCCAGGTCTCACAAATGGCTTGGTTATTAATGAAGTGGTCATTTGGCCCAGTTCCCTTTGTTCAGTTTCATGCTTGTAAGTATCGAAGTGTTAGGTCTAGACAGAACCATGGATAATGGAACCAAAGCCCAGAGCAATTAAGGACTCACAAGGTTACAACTCTAGTTAGAAGCAAAGCTGGGACAAGAATCCAGGTTTTCTAAGTCCCAGGTAGGTTTTGTTGCTGTTCTTCAGCTCTGCCTCCCATAACTTAAAAAATCCTAAGTCATAAATTTTCCATTGTAATGAGCTTCAGGAAAAATTGCAGGCTACAGAATATGAGATACTAGGTCTAAAAATATTAATCTTTGCTTCTTTTTTCTAATCTGGAGAATAAGATATATCAAGAGAAATAGAAACTGTAAAAGTATTGGTAAAAAACCAAAGCTCTTAATAAATTAACGTATGTTAAGAGACATGTTCTTTTAAACAATTTACCATCTTCATCTGTCAAAAGTTGAAGCCGTGTCTTGATCTAGCTCTCACGACTGTAAGCCACAATTTTCCTTGTAATTTTAATGGTTTCTTCCAAGTCATTGTTAAAGGAAACTGCAGCATTTTTAGCAAGAAACAGAAAGATAGAGGGCAGCATGGGACCAGAGTGCTAGCTGCCCTTCAGAAAAACTTGACGGCATAACCTGCACATCTGAAGACATAGCCAAGAAGACAGAGGACTAGTGGAAATACCCACATCCTCTCCCCACCTCTCCAGAAAGAAACGCAGCGTCTCTGTCTCCTTCTCATTGTTTAAAAGAGAAAAGGGGGATCTTGGAGACGAAGCCAATGAAGGATAAAGGAGCGCTCTGCTAGTTCAAAGTCAATGTTCGGATTGGACAGGGGAAACGTGTAGAGCTCAGAAGGTATTATTTTTAGAGAACAAACAAGAGAACTTGCCTGGTAGAAGAGTTTTTTTGCAGGCCCTTCCAGCCCCAGTAATTGGATGGGTTTGGCAGCCTGAAAGAGGGGTTCAGTGTTCCTGATGAATGCTCCACTTGCACACGGGCGTGATTTAGCGTGCTGCTGAATAAACACAACACGGGACGGGAAAGTGATAACCACCAGCCTCTGCAGAAAGAGCGAGCCTATAAATATGCCGGGGGGTCAATAGAAGTGATTTCATTCCGCCTTCACGGGACTGCTGATGAGCTCTGACAGGGCAGCTCTACTTCATTACAGCATCACAATGGTGCCGAGAGCCTGAAGGGCAGAGAGCGCAGCCGCAGCGGCAGCAGCAGGCTGTCACCGAAGCTGCAGCTCTGGGGAAGGCCAGCCTGGAAGAGAGGCAATAGACCAAGGAGGACATCAGAGGCTGGGGCTTCCTGCTCCCTCTTCTGCCCTGTTTTATTCTCCTCCTGCCCTTTCCTTCTCTTTGTTGCTGTCTCTCTCTGTCTCATTCTTTTTCTGTCTCTGTTTCGCTCTCTCACTGTCTGTCTCTCCCCTACTTCCCCCTCCCTCTATTTCCATCCCTTTGCTATCTTGCTATTTCTAGAAAGAATTTTTTCTCTTGCTGGCAGAGCATTTGTAACAAAGGAAACATAGGAGACCTGGAGGCTGAAGTGGGGAGTAGAGAGCTTTTAAGGGCAGGAGTGTTGGGTAGTGAACACTCCTGTTAGGAAAGAAATGAGAAAATCCTGAGAGAGTTGTACGCTGAACTGTTCAGAGGGAAAAAAAAAATCTTTCTAGGGAAATCACCCATAAAACAATTCAGGAGCTGAAATAAAGCTATTTTCCTGCAACTAGTTTTCTTTTTACTTCTGGAAATAACAAATAAATTTCCCCAGGCACCTCCTGGTTATCCCATTGTTCATGCTCTTTCCTCTGACTCAGGCGGCTTCTCTTTTCTTTTTGCTCCCAGACATCCATTTGCCCCTTGAAATTACATCTCCGTTTCCAAAGCCAGAGAACATAACTCGCGCACACGCCTTTGCCCTGCTCCTTCAGGCTCTGCCCTTTTCTGACTGAGTGTGACACATGGAACGGCAGCCCCACCACCCCGATTGTTCAGCCCTCTGAACCACGGGTTCTGATTGCTGCATTATCGATCTGCCCGTGGACTCTGTAGAGAAATGGACAGGATGAATGATTGTGAAATAAATGTGGTGGTCCTCCTCGGCACCTTCCTCTTTTTCTGTCCTCAGTTAGTGCACTCTACAGCTGTTTATTTAGTCTTCGCAATTTTCAGGAAAGTGAAGAGGTCAAGAAGGGATTATAAGGCAGGTTGTCCTATCTTTGCCTGGATGGTCTGCCTTCACAGCTACGTCTATGTCAATCCTATAACTCAGGGCGACATTTTTATGAACAAGTGTTATATTTCTTAAAGACCACCGTTCTTTTGAATTATTTTATAAATAGAAAAAGATAAGCAGACACACAAGAATTACCCATATTGTTTAAAGCCAGGTTTATTTACAGAATTAGAACCTTCTTGGCTATAAGTTGCTCCTTGTTCTTGGCTTGGTGACTTATACCGGTTTTTTAAGTTTCATAGGTTTAACGTAGTCCTAATGAAAGTTTTTTTTCTTTTTTTGGTGTACCATGCTTTTGGTGTATGGTTACGGAGTTTATATGCAACAATGCTGGGAAAGGATAAAATTCCAAAAACATTGTTTGAAAACACACACATACATGCACAATTTCATCAGTCTGGGCCTGAATACTGCCCCAACTAATGCTGAGTTGACTTAGAACAAGGATTCTGTAACTTGCAGTGTGCGTTTTGGTATCCGAACAATCTCTTCAGCAGAATACCCATTGATAAGGAAAGGACTTATCATTGTTTGTATTGGATTTTGGTTAGTTTTGTTTTGTCTAATTGCCTCTAGGTTGTGGACTTCCTATGGGAAGTGTCAATGTCATTCATCTTTAAACACTCTGGTAGGCCTACCTTGGTGTCTGTGCAGAATAAGGGAGAATAATTGTTAGTTGAAGAAAATCTATGGCATATTTTGAATATTTCAGCTTTGGTAAAAACAATATTTAGGAGTTGTGACATGGGGAGGGAAAACAGAAAAGGAAACCTCTAAAAGTTTGCTTAGCCCAATGATAAATTTAATTTCAAAATTTTTTTAAGATTTTATTTTTCCTTTTTCTCCCAAATCCCCCCAGTACAAAGTTGTGTATTCTTAGTTGTGAGTCTTTCTAGTTGTGGCATGTGGGATGGCGCCTCAGCATGGCTTCATGAGCGGTGCCATGTCTGCACTCAGGGCTCGAACTGGTGAAATCCTGGACTACTGAAGTAGAGCACATGGAATTAACCACTTGACCACGGGGTCGGCCCCTAATTTCAAATTTTTTTTTTTTTAAAGATTTTATTTTTTCCTTTTTCTCCCCAAAGCCCCCCAGTACATAGTTGTATATTCTTCGTTGTGGGTCCTTCTAGTTGTAGCATGTGGGACGCTGCCTCAGCGTGGTTTGATGAGCAGTGCCATGTCCGTGCCCAGGATTCGAACCAACGAAACACTGGGCTGCTTGCAGTGGAGCGCACAGACTTAACCACTCGGCCACGGGGCCAGCCCCCCTAATTTCAAATTTTTAACAACAGTTCCTTTTACTTATCACTATTTAGAAGAGGAAATATATGAAATCACAAAATAGGCAAAATCAGGATAGGGAATTAAAAGACTCCTTAAGAAAAACAAATGAACAAGGATACTCGTCAGGCAAATAATGAAAGAATCAGCATTTTCAAGTTTATGAATGATAAATACTGAAGGAGTAGCTGGAATTTCTACTTTACAAGTACAAAAAGGGCAAAAGGAAAGAAAATTGATAAACCTCTTTGCCATATAAACTTTGGAAATGATACATATCCCACTTCTCAAGCATTTTTTTTTTTCAGAACAAGAGAAAATCCAGTGACCAAAAAAGGAAAAGAAAAAATCCCCACACTGAAGAAGACAATAATCCCAAGAAGCCAAAAATTAAGGCCTGAGAGGAAAAAAGGCAGACTGAAGAAATTAGGCAACGAGATAGTGAAGTGAAAATCCAAACTGTAGCCCTTGGTGCTGGCTTCATGCTCAGGATGGATGGGAGAGCACATTGCCTGCATGGTCTTGTGGACCTTGGCTAAGGGCATGAAGTGTTAATAAATTTTATGAAAGATTCTATAGCAGCATCTCTGCCTTCATGCCTAGGTAGTATTTTTCTTCTTGCTTTCACCTCTGATCTGCTCTTTGTCAGTCTGTGTCTACGATCTCTTTAAGGTGTGAATAAAGTCTGCCCATTGTAAATAGGCCCAGTGCAAACTGGTTATATAATGAAGAGGTTAGGTAAATGCTCTGAGCTTTAGATTCCTCATCATTAGCGATTTGATTTTGATGTGCCTTGATGTAGTTTTCTTCACATTTCTTGTGCTTGTGTTCCATTAAGCTTCTTGCAACTGTGGGTTCGTAATTTTTATCATTTGGAAAATTTTGGCCACTATCTCGCCAAATATTTTTTCTGCCCCCTGATTGCTTTCCTCTCCTTTGAGAACTCCAGTTACACAAGTATTAGTCCATTTGAAGGTATTCCACAGCTCACTGGTGCTCTGTTCCTATTTTTGTCAGTCTTTTTTCTCTGTTGTTTCATTTTGGGTTGTTTCTATTGCTATGTCTTCAAATTCACTAAACTTTTTTTCTGCATTTTCAAATCTGCTGTTAATCCCAACCATTATATTCTTCATCTCAGTCATTGTAGTTTTCATCTCTAGAAATTTGATTTGGATCTTTTTTGTTTCATCCATCCCTCACTTCCTCCAGCTTTTTGAACATATGGATACAGGGTAGCAACTGATTTCATGTCCTTGTCTGGTAATTCTGACATGTGTTAGCTCTGGGTCACTTTAGAATGTTGATTTTTCTCCTCATTATGAGTTGTATTTTCTAGCTTTTTTGTGTACCTGGTCATTTTGGCTGGATATGAGTTTTGTCTTTTTTGGCCCCAAGTGGTTTTTTATTCTTACACATCTTCTTGTTCTTTGTTTTGGGACACCTTTAGTTCTTTAGACACAATTTTATCCTTTCAATTCTCGTCTTTAAGCTTTGTTAGGTGAGTCCAGAGCTGCATTTTGTCTAGAGTTAATTTAACCCCATTACTGCGGCAAGATCCTTCTGAGTATCATACCTGATGCTCTGTGAATCATGAGGATTTCCAGTCTGGCTGGGCTTGAGGGGAGAGGAGACACAGCCACTATTCTTGGCCCCGTGTGAGTCCTTTTCCCTCTAATCTTCTTTAATGGTTATTTCCCTGGTCTATAGTAGTTTCCTCACATGCATGAGCTGATCAGTGCTCTGCTGGGCATTCAAGGGGACTCTCCCTCTGTAGATCACTCCACTGGAGTTCTCTCTCTGTGCAACTCTCTCCTCTCCTGTGCTCTTTTCTTGGAATTCTAGCCATTTTGTTCTCTAGACTTTCATCTTCATCTGCTTGACTCAGGGAGTCTCCTGAGTTCTGCCTGATTCCCTTTCTCTGCTCTATGGCCTAGAAACGTCTCTCAAGGAAGTAACCTTGAACAATGGCAGGACTCAACTCATGAGTTTACAATCTCCCAGGGTTCACTGTCCTTCACTGCCTGATGTCCAGTGTCTTAAAAACAGTTGTCTTATGTAATTTCTCCAGTATTTTTGGTGTTTTGGATAGGAGACATTTCAAGTAAATCCAGTCCTTATTACGCCTTCTTTGCCAGAATCACAAATCCTTAAGTTTCTTATCTTTAAAATGACACTTCAATTTTTGACTTACCTGCAGAGTTGTGAAGATAAAGTAAGATGTATTTTTTAAATGTATTTACCTATCTTATTTATAGCCCATCTCCTTTCAAAGATTTATAGAAATAAAAATATAAACATCAGATAAGAAAATAATATTGGAAGATAAGATGAAACCAAGGCTAATATCCCAAAAGTTTATCTTAATATTTTATTTAGCTAAAATTTGTGGAATGTCTGCTGTGTGCCAAGTCCTGGGCAAGGTACTGAATAGAGCATGGCAATAATGTTCTCTGCTGTTGACAGAAAGCGTGCAAACTTTTTCATGTCTCCAAGATAACATCAACCAATTGCTCAGAAGAGGCATAACTTCACCTCATATTAAGACTGAAATTCTTACTGAGGATTCTCATAGAGGGGAACCATGCAATGCAGAGACTGGTTCTCTCACCCTTCATCTCTCAATTCCCCATTTACACCTCTCTCAGCAATCTGGCTCTCCCTGAACTGCTTTATACCTTCCTAGGATTCTGTACTCTCATTCTTCTGGTTCCTTCTGTCTGGCTTGTCCTCAGTGCTGTTCTCACTTCCTCGAGGAAGTCTTCCTTGATCCTCTCATCAAGGCTCAGTGTCTGTCTTAAGAGATTCCAGGGTCTTCAGGACTTAACTCTGGCATAACTCTTGCGACATTGTGTTAAAATGGTTTGCTCATCCTCACTCTAAGCTATAAGTGCCTTAAAGGAAGGGATTATGACTTTAATTCTCTATTCCCAGGGCCTTGCACCCTTGCCTCCCAGGGTCTAGCACATAATCAATGTCAACAATGTTGGATGAATGCATGGAATGAACGAGTTAATCCGAAAATGAATAGAAGAGCCAGATTCAAAGATTTCTCATAAGTTCTCTCAATATTTGTCCATGGAATAATACCAAAGCCCAATTCAGGTGAGGCATAAAGTAATTCAAGTACTTAACTGATGTTCTGGCCAAAGATGAAACATTTAAAATGTAAGACATTATTATTTTACCACTTCAAAGTGTTGTTTAGGGCTGACTCTCTTAGCTTATATGGTCTTTTTATAATTTCTCATGTTTATTTTATTATGTTATAATAAGGCTTGCTATGGACCGAATGTCTGTGTCCCCCACAAATTCGTATGCTGAATCCCAAATCCCCAATGTGATGGTGTTTGGAGGTGGAGCCTTTGGGAGGTAATTAGGTCATGAGCGTGGAGCTCTCATAATGGGATTAGTGCCCTTGTAAGAAGAGACATGACAAATGATCTCTCTCTCTCTCCACCATGTGAGGATACAATGAGAAGATGGCTGTCTGTAAACCAGGATCTGTCAGGATCTTGCTCTTGGACTTCCCGGCTTCAGAACTGTGAGAAAGAAATTTCTGTTGTTTGGGCCACTAAGTCTATGGTGTTCTGTTATGGCAACCTGAACTAAGACAACACTAATATCTTATTTTAATATTAAAAAGTATCTCATTAATAATGCATTCCATGAAAGTAGCTCCTCCTTCAACAGCACCCATTCTTTCCAGTATCTAATTATGATACTGGCTACACAGAAGCCATTAAGTTGAATGAACAAAAATTTTAAGCCTCACTGAGCCCAGTGATGTTGGCTTTGTCTTTCGTTCTGCCACACCCATATGCTTATTTTATCTGATATGATGATAACAATTCTTCTGATGGGAAAATTTAGGGATTGTTTTATTTGAATGACTAATGGCATAATATATAAAGAAAATAGTTATGGATGACAGAAAATGACCAACTATACTTTAAATTATAGATTAAAGGAATTTTGGTTTGCTAGGAAGGGAGCTAGATGTTTTTCTCCCCATATAATTAAAAGTTGTAGGATGAAAGAGTAAACACTAAAAACTCTCCTGGATTGTATAATTGTTTCCTCGCTGTTTTAGAGAAAGGAATGAGAGACCTTCCCCTACACTGGGTGATACAGGGGATTTGTCTAATTCTGGCATAGAATCCAGAGAGCTGGGCTGCGCCAACATCTGCTTTTCTTGTTCTCTCTGAGTCAAATGATGGTGATGTGGCTGACATTCAATAAGCCCTGAACACACGTGCCAAGGTGCCCAGATAGTGAGACATGACCTCCAACCTCAAGGAGAGGGAGGTAGAATCACTGGGTCCCTGACATGGGGGCCTAATTTGTCTCATTTACTGTTTTAACTCCAGGGCCTACAACCGTGCAGTGCTGGATCTCGGGTGCATATTTTATTAAGTATTTATTAAATGAGTGAATGGATTCTGTTGCAGCATTGCAGTGCTATACTGGAAGCTTGACCTAGTAAAGAAATTATGGGGCAAGTAGGGTTAATTCTGCCTATGTTAGAACGTGAAGTGAGGAGTTTTTTGAGCAAGACTCCAAGGAAGAGGTGACTTCTGAGCTGCGGTTTGGAGGCTGAGTAGAATTTTTCCAAAGAAAGTAGAAAAAAGCATGTCACTGGTTGTTGAGACTGATGGCGGGTAGATCTGCTAAGGATCTAGTCTAGTAACCAAGGCAAGAGAGGATGAATAGCTGCCCGAGGAAAGTCTCACTGGGACTGGAGAAGAGAAGGGACTGAGGATTTAAATAAGAAAATCAAATCTATGGCAGTTTGATGTTGACTAATATACATAATGGAGTCATGAAGAAACCACGGAAGGTTCTGAGGTGCCTGTATGAAGGATGGAGGGCATTGCATCAGCTCCCCCTCCCTCCACGCCACCCGTTGTTCTCTCCCAACTAGAACATAAGCTTCCCAGGATGGGCTTGTCTCTTTGTTCACTGCTGCGTCTTCATTACCTAGAACTCTTCCTGGCACATTCCATTTTTGCTAAATGAGTGATTCAGATTTTGCAAATGTCACCTTCAAGGATGATGCTATTGTCTGGACTCTACCTACTTGATGAAATCTCACCGCTTAATGTGTGGGGTGCATATTCCAGTGGAGAGGTCTTTTATGTCCAAATTTTAATTGATTCTCTGTGCTTGTCCATTCTGCTTGTGCTAGAGGTTTGCAGCAAGTCCAGAGGTCAGAAGGATAATGTGTGCCAGAGTAAGAGGTTGAAAAGGTAAGAAGGCTGATCAGACTTTCACAGTGAGCAATCCATATTGCGTTTAGATGCTCATAGAATGTTGGGACTTGGAAGGGGCCTTTAATAATAGTAATTCTAATAACTAATATTTATGGAGAGCCTAGTACATGTTGGGAGTGCTGCTTAGCACTTTATGTGGATTATTCATTTAATCTTTATAACAACTCTGTTTTATTTAATCGTACAACAACCAATTTGCAGATGAGAAAACTTCTGCTCAGAGGTGTCGTACAACTTAAAAAAGGCCCCACAGCTAGGAAACTACCTGCTGTTTTCTAATTACAACCAAAGAGCCAGAGCTAGGGCTGAACACGAGTGTAAAGATGTGATAGTCCAGGAACCAGTCCAGGAGACGAAGACCTAAGAAAACCTCTTCTCTTGTGATTCTCTCCTCATTTTCACACTCCTGTTTGTACCTGCCCAGTTGCTTGCTGGACACACAGATAATAGCAGATCTGAGTACGTAGTCACATGGTGAGATTCTCTTGCTTCAAGTTCTAAATTCATCAAGCAGAAGGCAAGTATTTCAATGGCAACTTCGAGTTAAAGGTAGGTGGTAACTGATCAATCAGCCAACTCATGTCCCTTGGCATGAGAAAGTCAACCTCCTGTGACACCCTGGGTTCTCAGGCAGGAGCCCAAATTGTTAATGCCAGATATGTGTGTTCCTAGCTGAGACCAAACTCACGGTTCCAGAGAGCAGAAGGTCAGAGCACTAAAATGGATGCATTAGAATTAAGCTGGCTTCCATCATAAAGCTGCATATAAATATTACACCCGGCTCTATAAGACACTCAATGTTTGGTTTCTCAACCTATTAATATATAATGAGGATACGATGTAATTAATATCATTTGTTTTGATTTTCCGTTAAATCCGCTTCAGTAATAAGAATGCAAGGTAATTATTCAGAAAGCCTTTTCAACAAATGTCAGTTTTCATTGATTAAAAATCAAGTCAGTGCTTCATTTGTAATGATATTTACAAGCATGCTTTAAGCTGAAATGAATAATTATCAGGTTATTGAACTGCAAGTTATCTGCAAAGAATTGTCTACATTTGTCCCCCCATTTTGCACTAAGGCTTGATCTGAAATAATAGAGGACAAACAAGAAAATTTTGAGAAGAAAAATCATGGTTTTACTTTGAGGGACTGAATTTTCTTTATGTAGTGTGGAAACCACAGTTTCCCATTTCTGTTGGTTGCAGAATCTCTGAAAACTAAAGTTTTGGGGGCCCAGAGCCAGACATCGTTGCTTGTGAGGGACTTCAAGCTGCTGATCACACAGCAATCTCAAGTTTCTCTGTTTTCCTGGGGTCCTGCTGCAGTAAATGGTTGTTGTGCTGAGCCAACTCAGACATTTCTTTTCATTCGAAAATGGCTTTTCTTCTACATATTTCTCTTTCATTCTTTCACACAAAACAATGAAAAGTAGTCTGTCATCTGTTATTCAGTCTTGCTGAAGGTAATGTGAATTCAGAGCCATTTGTTTTTTCTGGGGCTAAAGAATGTGCATAGCAACAATGCCAACAATTTAGACTGGAGTGTATTCATGTTTACAAATAGACACGTACACATAAATCAAGTCGCCAAAATTATGCACTGCATGGATTTTAAAATAATGTTCTGTGTGTGACTAACTCTTCTTGAAGTATTCCAACAAAATGACAAAAATCTATTAATATATGCTCTCTTCATTCACTTACTCATTATCCTTTATACCAAATACTCTCGTGGGTGCTTGAGACATGGCAACAGAAAAGCCACCCAAAGACCCTACCTTGAGGACCTCACATTTGAGCCAGGGAGACTGACAATAATGAACAAACATGTGAAGTATAAAGTGTGTCAGATGGCGATAGATGCCATCCAGGAAGTTTGAACTGAGAAATGGATGGGGGAGCTAGGCAGAGAAAGAGTTTCAATTTGCAATTAGGTCATCAGAAAAGCCTTACTGCAAAGGTGATAACTGAGCAAAGCCTTGAGGAGTGAGAGTGAGTGAGCCATGTGGGAATCTGGGGGAAGAGTATCCTAGCCTCAGGGAACAGAAACTGCAAAGGCCCTACTGTGGTGGATGGCTGGCTGTGGAAGCAGAGAAAGGAGGCCAGTGTAGCTGGCATAGGGTGCAAAAGGGAAGAAACGGCAGATTTAATTGGGGAGTTACGTAAAGATTATCTGGTTTCTGACAGCTCACATCTTTCATAAAAGGTAAATACTATAATAACTCGAGGCTAGGAGCCTGTTGATCTGATGGGCAACTCATGTTCGGAGTCTTTCTCTTTGATCGCTAGAAACCAAGTCACTTAATTGATGGCCATCATGGTTTAAATGGGACTTCTGCATCTCCGAGTTCTGGGATCTGGTCAAAATTTATCCCCAGCCATGTCAACTAGACCCACACAGATTGGTGATTTTTTTTTTAAGAGAGAAGTTAATTGGGAGAAAAAATATCAGATAGGAAGAATGACCATTTAGTTGAGAATGACCATTTGAGTGAGAGCAGTGTTGGATACAGGTGTAGGAGTTAACGCAATTCTGAGTTTTCTTCTAAATTGTGATATTTTGGTAATTGTCTTCATGTGAAAAAAACTAAATTTTTAAATGCCACATTCTTGATTTCTGATACTCAGAATCTTCTCTCTCTGCCTTTGGCTTTCCTTGGGTGCTACTTAAATGGCAGGAGAAAGTCAAGTATCCTATTTGGTTGAATTAAGGTAGATTAAGGTAGATTAAGGTAGTAGATTGGGGAGAGAGGAGGGAACTAGCGTATATTTGGTACTTACTTTGGCCAAACATTGTACTAGGGTTTTGCTCATTACCTTCTTTTGTCCTCATGACTCACTCTGAGGTAGGTAGAGAAACGGCTCAGCACTCTAAGCAGTCCTCTCTGTGCTTCTGACTCCATCGCACATCCAGGAAACGAAATGATAAGATGGAGAATGTGAAGGTGTCAAGGTCAGGATCCACATATGTTAATGGTGGCTAAGGGGAAATACCAGTTCAAAATATTTCTTCATCTCATCAGAGAGAACACTGTCTCCAAGTTCCTTTAGAAATTGGAAGCATCATCTATCTCCCGTGTCAGAGAGTACTGCCTTCTTGGGTTACACCTTGTTGTCTGCCAGAAATACAAATCTTGAAAATATCCAAGGATCCAACCCGTAAATGATCAAAAAGTTTGCAATTAGAGCGGATGAAAACCTGGAAATGTGAAGACCCTTAGTAATTCTATGGCGTTAGAAAATTAAATTTCCGTAATAACAAATTATGATATAATGAGGTCACATTAGTGGAATAAGAAGCCCAGATGCCTCAATGATTTAATCTCTGTTCACATAAGCTTGCATCGAATTTTAACGAGTATTTTGATTGATAACATATTTAGTTCAAAATAGGTCTTTGAAGACAGCTGTAAGAGTATTAACATTTAAAAGATGCTGTGATAGAAATTCATTTCATTAAGTAGCTGATAAGAAAAAAATAACTGGATAAACCTGCTGGTGTCAGACATACTGTTATGACCCATCTACTTCTATTAAGTAAAGAGACAGTAATATATCTTTATTGGACTATTCTTTGAACTCTATAGGAGTTCATTTTCCCTATTTAAGAAAAAGCCAAGCGACACCAATGAAACAGGTACAGCAAATGCATTAAATTCAAGAAAAGAGAATTTCAAGTAAACAGCTGCCTAAATATAAAATGGCTTTGGTGCCTCAGCTCTTGGTAAAACTGCAATGGCTTTGAGGGCCTAGGGATTATCTCAGTGGGGCTGAAACCTTAGACCAGTGCTGTCCAATAGTAATATAATCTGAGCCACATATGCAAGATATGTATATGCTTTTAAAATTTCTGGTGGCCGAATTAAAACAGTAAAAAGAAACAGGTGAAATTAACATGTGTTGTGTAGCCCCAGCTATCTAAAATATTATCATTTCAACATGTAATTAACATAAACATTATTAATGGGACATTTTATATTTTTTTTGCACTAAGTCTTCAAACCACATCCTAGTCCTCCTTCTGCCCCAAAGAAGGTAGAGAAAGTTTAATTCCTCATCTATATGACAATCCCTTTCACGTTTTGCAAAAGGCCTTTCTTCCCTAAGTCATCTCTTTGACGTGCTAAATACCCAAGTTCAAATAATTATTCTTTTGCGTCTTCACACCTTCTTGCTCACTGTCCTCTGGACAGTTTCAACAAATAGCCTTCTAAAGTTTGATTCTCAGAACTGGTCTTATGAGTATAATGGGACTGTCACCCCTCCTTGATCGGAATTTATGCCTCTATTAGTGCAACAAGCTATTAGATAAAGCTGATAGTTTACTAGATGAGACAGTAACCTCAATTAAATGGTTCAGGGTGGAACTGGTGATTTCTTCTGCCTGGAGATGCCTGGAAGCTAGGGGTGTAGTTACTGTGAAGCCCATGAAGCTTTAGCTTCCAGGACGTCTCTTCCATGGGCCCCTTAGAGGCCCTGAAAGGGTCTTAGCAGTTTGTTCATGTGGTCATATAATTTTTTTTAATTTTATAAAAGTAAGATATTTTACTGTCTCTTATCACACTGACTTGAACTTTCTTCCTCATATTTGAAAGGGCTGTGAACGTATTTGGAATTGAACTAAGGAGGAGTTGAGTTGGGAATATATTTAGTTTATATTCAGTAAGATAATTATGTGTTTTTCAGTCATCGTTTCATATATAGTTATTGCAACTGGATACATTTATGTATAGTTAGTTCAAGCTGACCCAATGTAGAAATGAGTTCTAAAATCTTTCTCCTTTTCCCTGGGCATAGTCACCATCATTAAAGCACAATGGCAAGGGCAGAGGTTGTACATCAATATGACTATATCCTATAGATCCAAAAGCTAGTCTGTGGAAATTTCTTTCAATCGTCCATGTAAAATTGTAATAAATGATTTTGTTCTTATTGACACAGTTAAAACAGAAGTGTGCTCTTGTCAATATACACTCGATAGTATTTATTTAAATGTATCACAACATGCATATTTTTTCTTTTTTGATGGACTTACACAAAATAAAGTTTATCAGATTTCCTGTGTTATTAGGATACAAACTTGTAACAGTACTACAGTGAGTAGGTCTTTTATAAAAAAATAATTTGACAGGTATTTCCTCAATTTAGGCAATAGTGCTAAAAATTTATATGACTTTAGTGTAATGAATTATGAAATCAAAGGAACATTTTTACATTATAAAAAATGAAAAACAAATTTTGATCAACCAAATCAATAAAAGATTGAAATATCTTTCTATTCTCTCTGGAAAATTATTACAAAGTTAGTGTCATATGAAGACATTATTAAAGAGTATATAGCCAAAAAACTTGCAGGAAAATTGTAGCACACAGATATATTGGTTAATAAATTAATTTAAATATGCTATTTTACTGGTTGTTGTAATGTTTTTGATACTTATCAGTTTTTGATACTTATTGTGATCTCTTTTTTTTCTGAGTTTATGATAGTTTACAACCTTGTGAAATTTCAGTAGTACTTTATTACTTGTCAGTCATATTATAGGTGTACCACTTCACCCTTTATGCCCACCTACCACCCCACCTTTCCCCTGGTAACCACTAATCTGTTCTCTTTGTCCATGTATTTGTTTATCTTCCACATATGAATGGAATCATACAGAGTTTGTCTTTCTCTATCTGGCTTATTTTGCTTAACAAAATACCCTCAAGTTCCATCCATGTTGTTGCAAATGGGACAATTTTATCCTTTTCTATGGCTGAGCAATATTCCATCATATATATATATATACCATATCTTCTTTATCCAGTCATCAGTCAATGAGCACTTAGGGTTGCTTCCACATCTTGGCTGTTGTGAATAATAGTGCAATGAACAGAGGGGTGCATGAGTCTCTTTGAATTGCTAATTTCAAGTTCTTTGGATAGATATCCAGTAGTGGGATGGCTGGGTCATATGGTATTTCTATTTTTAATTTTTTGAGAAATCTCCATACTATTTCCACAGTGGCTGCACCAGTTTGCATTCCCACTGGCAGTGCATGAGGGTTCCTTTTTCCCCATAACCTCTCCAACATTTGGTACTTTTTGTCTTGGCTATTTTAGCCATTCTAATGGATGTAAGGTGATATCTTAGTGTGGTTTTGATTTGCATTTCCCTTATGATCAGTGGTGATGAGCATCTTTTCATGTGCCTATTGGTCACCCATATATCTTCTTTGGAGAAATGTCTATTCATATCCTCTGCCCATTTTTTGATCAAGTTGTTTGACTTTTTTGTTGTTGAGTTTTGTGAGTTCTTTATTTATTATGGAGATTAACCCTTTGTCAGATATATGACTTGCAAATATTTTTTCCCAGTTGGTGGGTTGTACTTTTGTTTCAATTCTGTTTTCCCTTGCCTTGTAGAAGCTCTTTAGTCTGATGAAGTCCCATTTGTTTATTCTTTCTATTGTTTCCCCTGTCTGAGAAGACATGGTGTCCAAAAAGATCCTTTTAAGACTGCTGTCAAAGGGTCTACTGCCTATATTTTCTTCCAGAGGTCTTATGGTTTCAGCTCGTACCTTTAAGTCTTTGGTCCATTTGGAATTTGTTTTTGTGAATGGCATAAAAGAATGGTTTATTTTCATAAACGCATAAAGATACAAGCACCCCATGTTCATTGCAGCATTATTCACAATGTCTGAGACTTGGAAGCAACCTAGGTGCCCATCAAGGGATGAATGGATAAAGAAGATGTAGTATATACACATAATGGACTACTACTCAGCGGTAAGAAAGGATGAAATCTGGCCATTTGTGACAACATGGATGGACTTTGAGGATATTAGCCTAAGTGAAATAAGTCAGAGGGAGAAAGTCAAATACCATATGATCTCACTCATAAGTAGAAGATAAAAACAATGACAAACACATAGCAACAGAAATTGGATTGGTGGTTACTATAGGGGAAGAGGTGAGAAGAGAGGGTAAAAGGGGTGATTAGGCACTTGTGTGTGATGATGGATTACAATTAGTTTTTGAGTGATGAACATGATGTAATTCACACAGAATTCGAAATATATCACAATGTACATCTAAAAGTTCAGTAATGTTATAATCCAATGTTACTGCAATAAAGAAAATTTAAAAAAATGGCTTATTTTCATTCTTTTACATGTGGCTGTCCAGTTTTCCCAACACCATTTGTTGAAGAGATGTTCCTTTCTCCATTGTATTCTCAGCTCCTTTGTTGAAGTTTAGCTGTCCATAGACATGTGGTTTTATTTCTGGGCTTTAAGTTCTGTTCCGTTGATCTGTGTGCCTGTTGTTCTACCAGTACCATGCTGTTTTGGTTGCAATAGCTTTGCAGCATATTTTGAAGCCTGGGATTGTGATGCCTCCATATTTGTTCTTTTTTCTCAGGATTGCTTTAGCAATTCGGGGTCTTTTGTTGCCCCATATGAATTTTAGGGTTCTTTGTTCTATTTCTTTGAAGAATGTGCTTGGGATTCTGATTAGGATTGCCTAAATCTGTAGATTGCTTTAGGTAGTATGGACATTTTAACTATATTTATTCTTCCAATCTATGTTCGTGGAATGTCTTTCCATCTCTTTATGTCATCATCAATTTCTTTCAGGAAAAGTCTTGTAGTTTTCATTGTATAAGTCTTTCACCTCCTTGGTTAAACTTATTCTAAGGTATTTTATTCTTTTTGTTGCAATTGTGAAAGGGATTGTGTTCTTGACTTCTCTTTCTATTAGTTTGTTATTAGACTGTAGAAATGCAACTGATATATGTAGGTTGATTTTGTACCCTGTAACTTTGCTGTAATTGTTGATTACTTGTAGTCACTTTCCAATGGATTTTTTAGGGTTTTCTATATTTAAGATCATGGTGTCTGCAAACAGCAAGAGTTTCACTTCTTCATTGCCTATTTGGATTCCTTTTATTTCTTTTTCTCGTCTAATTGCTCTGGCCAAAACATCCAGCACTATGTTGAATAAGAGTGGTGAGAGTGGGCACACTTGTCTTTTTCCTGTTCTCAGAGGGATGGCTTCCATTTTTTCCCCATGGAGTATGATGTTGTCTGTGGGTTTGTCATATATGGCCTTTATTATGTTGAGGAACTTTCCAGCTATACCCAATTTATTGAGAGTTTTTATCATAAATGGATGTTGGATCTTGTCAAATGCTTTCTCTGCATCTATTTAGATGATCATGTGGTTTTTGTTCCTTATTTTGTTAATTTGGTGTATCACATGGATTGACCTGTGGACGTTGAGGCATCCCTGTGTCCCTGGTATAAATTCCACTTGATCATGGTGTGTGATCTTTTTAATGTATTGCCATATTCAGTTTGCCAATATTTTGTTGAGAATTTTTGCATCTATGTTCATCAGTGATACTGACCTGTAATTTTCCCTCTTTGTGTTGTCCTTGCCTGGTTTTTGGATCAGAGTGATGTTGACCGTGTAGAATGCGTTAGAATGTGCTCCAACTTCCTCAATTTTCTGGAATAGTTTGAGAAGGTTAGGTCTTAAATCTTCTTTGAATGTTTGCCAGAATTCTCCAAAGAAGCCATCTGGTCCTGGACTTTTATTTTTAGGGAGGTTTTTGATTAATGTTTCAATCGCTTTACTTTTGATTGGTCTGTTCAGATTCTCTATTTCTTCTTGATTCAGTTTTGGGAGGTTGTAAGAGTCTAATAATTTATCCATTTCTTCTAGATCGTCCAATTTGTTGGCATATAGTTTTTCATAGTATTATTTTATAATCTTTTGTATTTCTGTGGTATCTCTTGTAATTTCTCCTCTTTCATTTCTGATTTTATTTATTTGAGTCTTCTCCTTTTTTTTCCCTAGGGAGCCTGGCTAAAGGTTTGTCAATTTTGTTTATTTTCTTGAACAACCAGCTCTGTTTCATTAATCCTTTCTATGGTCAATTTTGTTTCAATTTCATTTATTTCTGCTTTAATTTTTATAACTTACCTTCTTCTACTGATTTCAGGCTCTGTTTGTTCTTGTTTTTCCAGTTCTGTTAGGTGTAGTTTAAGATTGCTTATTGGAGATTTTTCTTGTTTTTTGATGTGAGCCTGTATTGCAATGAATTTCCCTCTTAAGTCTGCTTTTGCTGCACCTGAAATGAGTTGGTATGACATGTTTTCACTTTCATTTGTCTCCAGATAATATTTGATTTCTCCTTTATTTTATTCAGTGATCCATTGGTCGTTCAGTAGCATGTTGTTTAATCTCCACTTCTTTGCCCCTTTCCCAACTTTTTTCTTATAGTTGATTTCTAGTTTCATAGCATTATTGTCAGAAAAGATGTGCCATATGATTTCATTCTTCTTAAATTTATTGAGGCTTCTTTTGTTTCCTAACATATGGTCTATCTTTGAGAATGTTCCATGTGCACTTGAGAAGAATATGCATTCTGCTGCTCTTGGATGGAATGTTCTATATATATCTATTAAGTCTGTCTGGTCTAGATTTTTGTTTAATTCTACCACTTCCTTGTTGACTTTCTGTCTGGATGAACTATCCATTAGTGTTAGTGGGGTGTTGAGGTCCCTTCTATTATTGTATTGTTAATATCTCCTTCAGTTTTGTTAATAGTTGCTTTACACATTTTGGTGCTCCTGTATTGGGTGCATATATAATTATAAGTGTTATATCTTCTTGGTTGACTGTCCATTTTATCATTCTATACTGCCCCTCTTTGTCTCTCTTTACCTTGAAGTCTACTTTGTCAGTTTTGCCTTGAAGTCTACTTTGTTTGATATAAGTATGGTGACGCCTGCTTTCTTATGTTTGCTATTAGCTTGAAGTATCATCTTCCACCCTTCATTCTGAGTCTGTGTTTGTCTTTAGGGCTGAGGTGTGTTTCCTGGAGACAGCATATTGTGGGGTCTTGTTTTTTAATACAACTTGCCACTCTGTGTCTTTTGATTGTATAATTCAATCCATTTACTTTTAGAGTGATTATTGAAATGTGGGGGCCAGATGCTGCCATTTTATCACTTGTTTTATGGTTCTCCTGCATTTCCTTTGTTTCTTGTTCCATGCATTTTGGACTACCATTTCAGTTAGGTAGTTTTCTATGTTGATTTTCTTACTTTTCTCCTTATTTGTACTTTGTGTCTCTGTTCTAATTATTTGTTTAGTGGTTACCATGTGTTTGGTGTAACACATTTCATAGATGAGATAGTCTATTTTGTCGTAGCCTCTTATTTCCTTAGACTAAGCCAGTTCCATCCCTCTCCTCTTCCCCTTCTAGGTTTTTATTGTCACATCTTTTTTTTCTTCTTGTGTTGTGAGTTTGTGGTTAAAATGACAACATTATATTTATTCTTGGTATTTCCCTTCCCTTTATCTTTAATGTTATACTTAAGCATTTGCTAACCTGTTCTCATGGAGATCTGCAATTTTCTGATTTTGTTTTTCTACTTATGTCCATGCTCAGGGTTTTGTAACCCCTTTAGTTTTTTTGTTTTTTTCAGATATGAGGGCCTTCCTTAGGATTTCTTGTAGGGTGGGTCTTGTGGCAATGAACTTCCTTAAATTTTGCTTATCTGGGAAAGTTTTAATTTCTCCATCATATTTGAAGGATATTTTCACTGGATAGAGTGTTCTTCGCTGAAAAGTTTTTGTCTTTCAGAATTTTGAATGTATAATTCCACTCTCTCCTCACCTGTAAGGTTTCTGCTGAGAAATATGCTGACAGCCCGATAGGGATTCCTTTGTAACTTATTTCCTTCTGCCTTGCTGCCCTTTATATTTTCTCTGTCATTCACTTTTGTGAGCTTCACTATTATATGCCTTGGAGTTGGTCTTTTTACACTGATAAAGTTTGGAGATCTGTTGGCTTCTGTCACATGGATTTCCAGCTCTCTCTTCAGATTTGAGAGGTTCTCAGCTATTGTTTCTTTGAGCAAGCTTTCTGCTCCATTCCCCTTCTCTTCTCCTTCTTGGATACCTATAATACTTTGTTGTATTTCCTAATTGAGTTGGATATTTCTTGGAGAGTTTCTTCATTTATTTTTAGTCTTAGTTCTCTGTCCTCCTTTATCTGAAGCATTTCTATATTCCTATACACCAGACTGCTAATTCTCTCCCCCATATTATCAGCCCTACTGTTTAGGGAATCCAGATTTTACTAAATCTCCTCCATTGTGTTTTTGTCTCCAACATTTCTGATTGGTTCTTCTTTATAGTGTCAACCTCTTTTGTGACATAGCCCCTGAACTCATTGAGTTGTCTATCTGTATTCTCTTTTAACTCATTGATTTTTTTTAATGATAGCTATTTTGAATTCTTTGTCATTTAGGTTATAGATTTCTGTGTCTTTGGGATTATTCTCTAGTTACTTGTCATTTTCCTTCTGTTCTGGAGATTTAATATATTTTTTCATACTGCTTTATGGTGTGTATTTGTGCCTCTGCATAGAGATAGAGTTTGATTACTGCTTCTACTTGCTGCCACTGGGGGAGGGGGCAGAAGCTGTGTAATCTGTGCCCACCAGGATCCCTGTCAGATCTTCCTGACTGTGCCTGGGCCACTCCTTGGGATCACAGCAGCCATGTAGAGTATCCCATCTACTGTGGGAACAATCACTTAGGGGCTTAGGGTTGCTACTGCCTGCTCCTGCAGACTAGCCTAGACATGCTCCCTCCTTAAGGTCTGCAGCCTTGTTATGGGCTTTCAAGGCAGCCAGCTTGTTCACACAGACTCAAAGCTCTGCCACTGTCTGGTCCTGCTGGATCTCACTTACACCCTCTGGGCCACAGCAGAGCTATGGGCATCTAATGCATCCAGCAGTTAGCTCACCCAGCCATGCCACGGCTGGCCCTAGGTTGCCCAGCTTTTGTGCTTGGTGGATGGGGGCCTCTCCAGTAGGGCTGCACTGAGACTTTCCCTTGGGCTGCTGTGGGACCGTGGGTTTTACCACTGAACCAAGGAGCAATCATGTTGGGGCTGCAGATTGTCACTACCCACTCGTGTGGTCCCACTGGAACTCACTTGCCCCCTTGGGGCTGCATCAGAGCTATGGGTGTTTAATGCAGCTGGTGGGTAGCTCACCCAGCCACAGCACTTATGCTCCTAGGTCACCCAGCCCTTGTGCTTGGTGAGTGGGGTCTCTCCACTAGGGCTGAGCAGAGACTCTCCCTGGGGCCTCTGTGGTTCTTTGAATTTTCTCACTGGTCCATAGAGCAATCATATGGGGCTTAGAGCTGTAGTCAATTGTTTCCACAGTTGCACCAATGTGCACACCCACTCTTAGGGCCATGACGGTGCTATGAGCATGTTAGCTGGGACAGAGTTACTCGCAGGTACTAGGCTGTCTGGGGGCTGGAGAGTTCTCACCCATTTCCACCTCCTCCCTGGAGGTAGCCCATCCACCTTCTGATGTGTAGCAGCGATGGGTCTCTCAGACGTCCTCAGGTGCTGTGTGAGTATCCTCCATTGATCAAAGAATGTCCATTTAGTTGTAGTTTGAGGGGGGAGAGACAAAGAAAACCACTCACTCTGCCATTTTGCTGATGTCACTCTTGTGATTTCTTTTAAAATTCTCATTAAATATAATTACTTAATGAATAATCATTATTATTTAATAAGTAGTGGGTATTTAATCTTACATTGTAACATTGAATTCTCTAAGTCTTTCCTTCTGTCATTTCTAATGGTTTCAGGCCCCACAAAGTCTAGATCAACCCCTTGCTGTTAGCAATCCTATTGGTAAACACTGTCATTCAAAACTAAGATCGAATGTCACTTCCTTCATAAACTATTTCTTCAGTCTCTAAGCAGATGAGAACTACTTTAGGATCATGCAGGGCTTTGTGTTTACTCCTTAAAACCATTATCGAAATGTGCCATTTTCTCTTTCTCTCTGAGTGTCCTGCAATTATTTGTATAGTTATCTATCTTCCTTATTGGAGAAATGCAAATTTTATCAGTAGAAAAGGTGTGATATGGAAGGCACTGGGACCTGGAAGCTAGTGTGCCAAACTGGGTTCCCAGGGACATACCCAGGAGCACAGTTTCATGTAAGCAATGATCTCGAGGCTGGTGCATCAAAGAGGTCTAGATGGTGTCACAATAGGTAGGTAAATCTCAGGGACACTGAATCTCTGGGCTGATAATAAGCAGTGAGCTAATCACATGGTCATTATCAAGACAATTTTTAACACTACTCAAGAAGTCTCAAGTAGAAGAGTTAGAAATTAGAGAGGAATCCCAAGATACAAAAGTATGCAATGCCAGAAATTAGCCTTAGAGAAACCGCATAACAGCAAGAATCATAGTATCTTAATCACTGTACCAAGAAGGAGCTTAAATCCTAGCAGAAGAGCAAAGAGTTGATCTTGGATGCCTTGAGTTCTGCCTACACTAGAAGACTATAAGAGCAGAGCCTGGGCAGGGACTCAGCCTGGTAGTGGGAGTTAAATCAGCAGAGCCCTGAGGAGAGCAGTGTGGGAGGAGTATGGCAGATAATTGTTTGCAATGTTCCTTGAAGGCAGGAACTATGGGTTCACTTGAGTCTTCTTAGAAAAATGTTGAACATATGGTAGACATTTGGCATTTCGGGGGGGAAAAAAAGAATGGCTTCTTGACATCTCCTATCCTGTGGGTACATCAGAGATTGTGATTGCCTTTCTTAAAATGTGACTCCCAGGAATCAATAACTATGGTGTGAGACAGTGGAAAGTTTTACAGCTACACTTTATAAATGCTGTCTAAGATTTTATCATCTCATTTTATGACAGCTATGGATATTGCTTGTTTAATGACAATTAGCACCTAATACGCTTGTGGTCAACTAAGATTTCTTTGTTTTCCATAAAGTCTAATTTCAAGCTTGTTTCCCCTATCTTAGACATGCAACTGGTTTCTTCAACCAAAATACTAGATTTTATGTTTATAAATGCTAAATTTTTTCTTAAAGGCTTTTGTTTGATCATTACAGAATATTAGAATAATTATGAATGCCTTTTATTTATTATATTATATATCCCTCCTACTTTGATGCTATGCAAATTTTTTAAAATTTATTTTTAATTATGTATTACTTGAGTAAACTTACAAAGATTTTTCTATATATGCAAATCATTGTTTGTGTGTGTGTGTGTGTGTGTGTGTGTGTGTATGTCTGCATTCTATATATTTTTTACACAAAGAACATTGATCAGTCTTCCTTTTACTCATTTAACCAAGGCATTAAGTAAAATTTTGAGAAAAAAAGACCAGGGACAAATTTTTCTAAGCCTGTTAAATAAAAGGATATTTAAAGAAGTTTGGAACATGAAGGCCCTCAATTAATGTTAGTTACCCCTACAACTAATTTCATTACTAATTTCATTTTGATTTTTAATTTTTAAAACTATTTATTTGGAAATAATTTGATGCTCATAGAAAAGTTACAACAGTAGAAATAGTGCATAGAATACAAATATACCCCTCTGCCAGATTTACTTATTTTCACTGTTTACCTCATTTGCTTTGTCATTTATCACCAATCCTTCTCTATTTCTCTCTCTCAGATAGTATTATACATTTTATAAAATTAACACTGATACAATTATTTTATCTAGTCTAGTGTCCATATTCCAATCTCGTTAAGTGTCCCAATAATGTTCTTTACTGATTTCTTTTTCTTCCATTAAAGGATCCAGTCTAGGATCAAGCCTTGCATTCAGTTGTTGGATTTCTTTAATCTATTTAATCTGGAAAATTTTCCACAGCTTTTCTTTATTAATTTTTTATGACATTGGCAATTTTTAAGAATTCAACATGATTTCCTCTCTTTAAAAAAATATATTGAGGTCACATTGGTTTACAACATTGCATAAACTTCAGGTGTACATTATTGTATTTCACTTCTGTATAGACTGCATCGTATTCACCCCCAAAAGTCTAGTTTCCATCCGTCACCACACATAAGTGCCACTTTACCCCTTTAGTCCTTCCCCCACCCCCTTCCTCTCTGGTAACCACAAATCTGTTCTCCTTATCTGTGTGTTTGTTTGTTCATCTTTCACATATGAGTGAAATCATGCAGTATTTGTTTTTCTCTGTCTGACTTATTTCACTTAGCATAATATCCTCAAGGTCCATCCATGTTGTCACAAATGGGAGGATTTTTGTCTTTTTTTATGTCTCAGTCATATTCCATTATATATATATATATATATACACACACACACACCACATTTTCTTTATCCTTCATCCATTGATGGACATTTAGGTTGCTTCCAAGTCTTGGCTATTGTGAATAATGCTGTGATAAACACAGGGGTGCATAGATTCTTTTCGAATTTGTGTTTTCATGCTCTTTGGATAAATACCCAGAAGCGGAATAGCTGGATCATATGGTATTTCTATTTTTAATTTTTTGAGAAATCTTCATACTGTTTTCCATAGTGGCTGTACCAGTTTGCATTCCCACCAGCAGTATATGAGGGTTCCCTTTTCTCCACATCCTCGTTATTTCTTACTTTTTAAATAATGGCCATTCTGACAGGCGTGAGATGATATCTCATTGTAGTTTTGATCTGCATTTCCCTAATAATTAGTGATGTCAAACATCTTTTTGTGTGCCTTTTGGCCATCTGTATATGTTCTTTGGAAAAGCGTTCATATCCTTTGCTCATTTTTTGATCAGGTTGTTTGTATTTCTGTTGTTGAGTTGTATGAGTTCTTTATATATTTTAGAAATTAACCCCTTGTCAGATATATGACTTGCAAATATTTTCTCTTAGTTGGTAGATTGTCTTTTCATTTTTTCCTGGTTTCCTTTGACTCACAGAAGCTTTTTAGCCTGATGTATTCCCATTTGTGTAATTTTTCTTTTGTTTCCCTTGCCTGAGTAGACATGGTATTCAAAAAGATGCTGCTAAGACCAGTGTCAAAGACTGTATTGCCCATATTTTCATCTAGAAGTTTTACAGTTTCAGGTCTTACATTCATGTCTTTAATACATTTTGAGTTAATTTTTGTGTATGGTGTAAGATAATGGTCTCTTTCACTCTTTTCCATGTGGCTGTCCAGCTTTCCCAACACAGTTTATTGAAGAGAATTTCCTGTCTCCACTGTATGGTCTTGGCTCCTTTGTTGAAGATTAGCTGTCTATAGATGTGTGGTTTTATTTCTTGACTCTCAATTCCATTCCATTGATCTGTGCGTCTGTTTTAGTTCCAGTACCATGCTGTTTTGATTGCTATAGCTTTGTAGTATACTTTTAATTCAGGGAGTGTGATACCTCCTGCATTGTTCTTTTTTTTCTCAGGATCACTTTTTTTATTTGGGGTCTTTTGTTGTTCCATATAAAATTTAGAAACTTTCACTTTCTCCTTTGATTTCTTCATTGAGCCAATAGGTTTTTAGTAGCATATTGTTTAGTCTCCACATATTTGTGGCTTTTCCAGTTTTCTTCTTGTAGTTGATTTCTAGTTTCATACCTTTATGGTCAGAAAAGATGCTCGATATGATTTCATTCTTCTTAAATTTATTGAGGCTTCTTTTGTTTCCTAACATGTGGTCTATCTTTGAGAATGTTCCATGTGCACTTGAGAAAAATGTGTATTTCTGCTGCTCTTGGATGGAATGTTCTATATATATCTATTAAGTCCATCTGGTCTAGGGTTTCATTTAAGGCCACTATTACCTTGTTGGATGATGTATTTATTGAGGTAATTGGGGTGTTGAGGCTCCCTACTGTTATTGTGTTGCTGTCAGTTTCTCCCTTTAAGCTTTATATACTTTGGTGCTCCTCTGTTAGGTGCATAGATATTAATGTGTTATAACTCCTTGGTGGAATGTTTCTTTTGTCATTATACAATGCCCATCTTTGTCTCTTGTTATCTGTTTAAACTTGAAGTCTGTTTTGTCTGATATAAGTATGACTACACCAATTTCTTTTGGTTGTCATTTGCTTGCAGTATCATGTTTCATCCCTTCATATTTAGCCTATGTTTGTTGTTAGAGCTGAGATGTGTCTCATGGAGGCAGCATATTGTTGAGTCTTGTTTTTTAATCCATCCAGCCATTCTGTGTCTTTTGATTGGTGAATTCAATCCATTTACATTTGGAGTGATTATTGATATATCAGGATTTAATACTGTCATTTTATCTTTTGTTTTCTGGTTGTTCAATATTTCCATGATTTCTTTTTCCTTGTATTTCTGTCTGACCTTTCAGTTGGTAGTTGTCTCTTTATTCATGATTTGTGACTCTGCTCTGATTTTTTGTTTTGTGGTTACTATGAAGTTTGTGTAAAAGATCTCCTAGATGAAATAGTCCTTTCTCTGCCGATAGCATTTTATCTCCTTTAGCCTATGCAGGTTCCATCTTTTTCCTATCTCCCTTCTATGTTTTTGTTGTCACAAATTATTCTTTTTTGTGTTATGAGTGTGTGACCAAATTGAAGAGGTTATAGTTATTTCTGATGTTTTCTGCTCTTTAACCTTTATGTTATCATTAAGTGTTTACGAACCTGTTTTGATGTAGAGTTGCAATTTTCTGGTTCTGTCTATCTACTTATCACCTTGCTTAAAGCTGTGTAAACCTTTGCCTTTTTGTTTCAGGCAGGAGGGCTCCTTTCAACATTTCTTGTAAGGCAGATCTAGTGGCAATGAAGTCCCTTAGCTTTTGTTTGACTGGGAAAGCTTTTGTTTCTCCTTCACACCTGAAGGATATCTTTACTGGATAGAGTATTCTTGCCTGAAAGTTTTTGTCTTTCAATAATTTTGAATATATTGTTCCACTCTCTCCTAGCCTGTAGAGTTCCTGCTGTGAAATCTGCTGAAAGCCTGATGGGGGATCTTTTGTAATTTATTTTTTCTCTGGCTGATCTTAATATTCTTTCTTTCTTCTTGACTTGTGACAGTTTTAATATAATATGCCTTGGAGCAGGTCTTTTTGGGTTGAGATAATTAGGAGTTCTTTATCTTCATGTACCTGTATATCTAGTTCTTTCCCCAGGTTTGGGAAGTTCTCAGCTATTATTTCTTTGAATAAGCTCTCTGCTCCTTTCTCTCTCTCTTCTCCTTCTGGGATACCTATTATCCTTATGTTACTTTTTTTAATTGAGTCAAATATTTCTCATAGAATTGCTTCCTTTTTTAAAAATCCTAGTTATCTCTCCTTTTATACCTGAATCATTTCTAAATTTCTATCTTTGAGCTCTGTCTTCTGTCTGTCTGACTGATTCTGTCTTCCATGGTATGCTCTATTTTTAATGCATTCTACTTTGTGTTTCATCTCATTAATTGTGCTCTTTATCTCCAGAATTTCTGTTTGGTTTATTTTAGAGTTTCAATTTCTTTGGTGAAGTACTCCTTCTGTTTATTAATTTTATTCCTGAAGTCATTGAACTGTCTTTCTGAGTTTTCTTGTAACTTGTTGATTTTCTTCATGACAGCTGTTTTGAATTCTCTGTCAGAATTGTAATTTTTTGTAACTTCATACTTGGCTTCTGGAGAGTTGTCATTTTCTTTCGGTTCTGCAATGTTACCATAGTTCTTCATGGTACTTAATCAATTGATCTTCTACCAGTGCATTTGTGGTAGTAATTACCTTTTTTTATTTGGGTATGGCTTTGGTTACTTTGGTTCTGAGCTGCTTCTGGTTGCATTTGAGAGCCTGCACTTTCTACTCTTTACTGCTTGTGCCAGAGGCATAGTCAGTACCCTCCTTCTACTGCTTCTTCCTCTGAGATTGCTGGTACCTTACTGCTTACAATGTCTCTGCTGTCTCAGATTTCACCACCAGGGTCACCAGGCTGTGAACACTTCTACTGCTTCTGGGGTTGCCTGGGTCTTGTGTTCCCCCACCAGCTCTCCATGTGCTCTCCACAATCTTGGATACTGTTGCCCCATACACCAACTGTGCTCCTGCTCCTGGGTTGTTTGGGGGTACTGGTTGCCCTGCTGTCAAGTGTGCTGGGTTCACAGGTTTCACTGTCACTGCTGAGAGCCTGGGGACTTGTTTTTGGCCCCTACTGCTGGTAAAGTTGATGTCAGGGATGCTGCCGCTGGGGGCTGAGCCATCAGTTCTGTTGTGGTTCCTGAAGCCTCAAGTCACATGTTCTACTTGCCACTGCTGAGGGGGAGGCAGGGGCTAAGCAGGGAGTGCTTGTCATTGCTGCTTGCTCATGCAACCTCTGGCCACTGGTGCAAGCTGATGTGTTTTGAAAACTCAGGTCAGGGCACCCCACCCCAGCCAGAAAAGTCTGTGTTTTGTATACTGTCCCCACTGTTGGATAGACCTGGCCCCTGCTTGGAGAGGGGAAGGGGGCTGGGTCATTGGCTCCACTCTGTGTCCTGAATCCTTGAGGAGTATGTGCTACCCACCATTGCTGGGGGGTGAGCAGGGGCTAAGCCATGAGTGTCATGTATGCTCCTGCAACCTCTGTTCATAGGCAAGTATACCAGATCCACCAGGAGGGAGATAAGCTAAGCTGTAAGTGCCATGTCAGCTCCTGCAGCTTCTGTTCACTGTGAGGATTCACACTTTGGATCACTATTGCAGGGGATGGTGAAGGGGCTGTTCCCTCAGTTCAACTGCCTCTTGGAGGTCCAGTTCACCCATCTTCATATGTAAGGATGCACGGATCTTAGGTGTCCTGTTGTGCTGTCTAGGAAGTCTTTTGTTGGTCAATGGATGTCTGATTGGTTGTAACTTAGAGGGGAAGGACAAAGGGAATAACTCACTCTGCCATGATGCTGGAGTCCTCTTCCTCTCTTTTAGTACAACTACCATCATTTGGTGCTTGCCTGATGTTCCTCATGATTAAAATCAGGTTATAAATTGTAGGCTGGAAGAGAATAGATGTTGTTTCCTTCTGAGGGTATCTCTTTTGGAGATACACGATGACCATCTGCCCTCTCATTGGTGATATTAATTTTGATTAATATTTGATTACTCAGTAAAGGTGTTACCCACTTTGTCGCTGTTTAGTTAATATTTTTTCTCTCACAACTACTAGAAATTGGTAGAAAGACACTGTAAGGTTGTGAAAATGTTGTAGTGAGTCCTCACCAAAATTTTCCCCTATATTTAGCATCTATTGATAATTTCTGCTCAACACCATCTTTGCTGCAATGGTGCTCAATGGTGATTTTCTAACTTCACCTTTCCCATCACATTTACTTGTTGGTTTTTAAAATTGGACTGAAAGAAAGAGCTCTCTCTTCTTCACTATTTATGTATTTAGTTGTTTAGTTGGTTATCTGTTTGTTACCATACAGACTCATGAATTCCTATTTTTGCAATGGTCTATAATTAATTACTATTTTTAATTATTTTGATGTTTAAATTGTCCCAGATTTGGCCAGTGGGAACTCCATATCATCGTGACATGTACCCACTATTTTGTTGTTAGTGGTGGTTGTTTTAACAGTTACTTATTTTAGGGAATAACAGGATATCCCAGGTTCATTTTGTTCCCACCATGCCACAGGTCTGGAGTCAGACATTTCCCTGAAGAAAATTGTTTCCATTTGATACAGAATGATAGTAGAGACTAAGATGTTATTTTTTTGATTGAGACTAATATCACTTTTCTAAATGAATTGTTCATGGAATCTACCTTTTTTCCCTTTTGAAAACCAGAATATCTCCCATATTCAAGTCTTCTACAACTTCTTCATAATTACTGTCAGTCTCTCCAAGGTTATATCAGCAGGACCTTTTAATATTTTAAAATGTATTTCACTTATATCCAGTGACTTGAACTCAAGTTCTGTTGTTGGATATTCTTTATTAACTCATCTTTTTTGAAATTCAATATCTTCACTACAACATAGTGTTCTCTATTTCCTGTTTTAAATGTACTATGTTGAATAATCAGAATAGAAACAAATATGATATAATTTGAGTAATTCTTTCTTTCTTTTTTATTTATTTATGTTTTTGAGGAAGATTAGCCCTGAGCTAACTACTGCCAATCCTCCTCTTTTTGCTGAGGAAGACTGGCCCTGAGCTAACATCCATGCCCTTCTTCCTCTACTTTATACATGGGACGCCTACCACAGCATGGCTTTTGCCACGCAGTGCCATGTCCGCACCTGGGATCTGAACCAGTGAACCCAGGGCTGCTGAGAAGCGGAACATACTTAACTTAACTGCTGTGCCACCGGGCTGGCCTATGATTAATTCTTTACTTTTGACATTCTTTTAAAATTGAACACAACATACAATACAGTGCCCAAATGTTAAGTGTACAGCTTAATGAATTTTTACAAAGTAAATAAACCCGTGTCACAATCATTTATAAAAAGATACAAAAACTTGCAAGTAACCCAGAAGCTACCCTAATGCACTCTATCACTCATTAGCTTCCTCAAAATATCTATTTCTTTCAATATTTTGTAGTATTCATTGCATAAACCTTGTACTTCACTTGTTAAGTTTAGATTATAAATGGGGTTGTTTTCTTACTATTTATTAATTGTTCAGTTAGCATATAGAAATACAATTGGGGGCCGGCTCCGGCCAAGTGGTTAAGTTTGCGTGCTCCACTGTGGCAGCCCAGGGTTCGGATCCTGGGCACGGACATGGCACCGCTCATTAGGCCACGTTGAGGCGGCATCTCACATCCTACAACTAGAAGGACCTGCAACTAAGATATACAGTTATGTACAGGGGGTTTGAGGAGATAAAGCAGAAAAAAAAAAAGAAAATTGGTAACAGTTGTTAGCTCAGGTGCCAATCATTACAAAAAAAAAAAAGAAATACAATTTGTTTTTTTGTATATTGATCTTATGCCATGAAACTTACGGACTCATTTATTAATGTTGCTGTTTTATTTCTGTAGATTCCTTAGATCTTATATATGTAATATTTTGCCTGCAATCTGGATGCTTTCTTTTACTCACCTAATTGCCTTGGCTAGAACTAGTACAATGATGAATAGAAGTGGCAAGCTAGCCTTGTCTTGTTTCTGATCTTAGTGGGAAAGTTTTCAGTCTTTCACCATTAAGAATAGTGTTATCTGTCGAGTTTTGTAGATGCCTTTTATCACATCAAGGAAGTTCTTTTCCATCTCTGGTTTTTTTAGTGTTTTTTTTTTTTTGTTATCATGGAAGTGTCTTGGATTTTGTCAAGTGCTTTTCCTGTGTCTATTCAGATGATCGTGTGGTTTTGTCCATCTATTGGACACTATTAATATCACGGAGTATATTGCTTGATTTTTATATTTTCAATCAACATGGTATTCCGGAGATAAATCCCACTTGGTCATGGTATGTAATCCTCTTTATAGGTTGCTGGATTTAGATTTTGTTGAGGATTTTTACATCTATATTCATAAAGGATATAATTCTTTTTTCATTTGATGTCTTTAGTTTGTCAGGGTCATACCGGCCTCATAAGATGAGTTAGAAAGTGTTCCCTTCCCTTCTACGTTTTGGAGGTTTGCTAAGGAACAGTATTAATTCTTTAAATGTTTGGTAGAATTTACCAGTGAAGCCTTCTTGTCATGGGCTTTTCTTTGTGGGAAGGAGTTTTTTTTGAATTACTGACTTAGCCTTTACTTGTTACAGGTCTATTCACATTTTCTATTTTTGTTTAAATTTCAGTAGTTTGTATCTGTCTAGAATTATTGACATTTTACCTATGTTATCTAATTTGTTGTCATACAATTGTTCATAATAGTACCATATAATTCTGTCTATTTCTGCAGTTGGTACTAATGTCCCTTCTTTCCTTCATGATTTTATTTATTTTCATCTTCTTTCTTTTTTTCTTGATCAACTTATTTAATGTTATAATAAGTTTGCTTATTCTTTTAAAGTGTAAACTTTTGGTTTTATTAATTGTCTCAACTATATCCATGTTATCTATTGCATTAGATTTCACTCTATTATTTTATTTCTTTTGCTTGATGTGCATTTAATTTGCTCTGCTTTTTCTAGTTTCTTTAGGTGAAAATGAGGTTATTGACTTGAGATCTTCTTTTTAAAAAATATAGACATCTACAGCTGTAAATTTCCCTTTAATCACTACTTCACTTACACACCACAAATTTTTGGCATGCTGCTTTTTTTTGTTTTTGTTCCTCTCAAACTATTTTCTAACTTTCCTTATGATTTCTTCTTTGATTCATTGCTTGTTTAGGAGTATGGTGTTTAATATTCAAATATTTGTGAATTTCCCAAATTTCCTACTGTTTTTGATTTTTAATTTTATTCCATTGTGGTCACAGACATACTTTGGATATCTCCAATCCCTTTAAATTTATTCAGACTTATTTATTGGTCTAAAGTATGGTCTATCCTGGAATATGCTCCATGTGCACTTGAGAAGAATGTGTGTTCTGATGTCATTGGGTGGGTTGTTCTATAGATGATTATTAGGCCAAACTGATTTAAAGTGTTGTTAGGTATTTTATTTCATTGTTGATCCTCTGTCTAGTTATTCTATCCATTATTAAAAGTGGGATATTAATATCCCTTATTATTTGTCTATTTCTCCCTTCAATTATATTAGTTTTTACTGCATGTAATTTGGTGATTTGTTGTTAGGTGCATATTCATCTATAATTGTCACATATTCTTAATAGGTTGACCTTTTATCATTATATAATGTTCTTCTTTGTCTCCTAACAATTTTTTTCATAAAATATATTTTGTCTAATATTAATAGAGCCACTCTAACTCTCTTTTGGTTTACTGTTTGGATAGAATATCTTTTTTCATCCTTTCACTTTCACTCTATTTGAATCTTTAAATCTAAAGCAAGTCTCTTATAGACAGACAGCATATAGTTGGATCATTGTTTAAAAATCCATTCTGCCAATCTCTTCATTTTGATTGGAAAATTTAATCCATTTATATTTAAAGTAGTTACTGATGGGGAAGGAATCCTGCTGTTTTGCTATTTGAATTCTATGTCATATCTTTTTTGTTTTTCCTTAATTCCTTCATTACTATCTTTTTTTTGTGTTAAATAGATATTTTCTAGTCTACCACTTTAATTCCTTTGTCATTTCTTTTACTATTTTAGAGTTATTTTCTTAGTGGTTGCCCTGGAGATTACAATTGACATCTTAATTTCTAACAATCTAGTTTGGATTAATACCAACTTAGTTTTAACAGTATACAAATTTGCTCTTCTATATGTTTGTTCCCAACTTTATGTTGTTATTGTCATAAATTTCATTTTTATACATTGTGTGCCTATCAACAAAGATTTATAGTATTGCTTTGTGCAGTTGCCTTTGAATCAGAAAGCAGAAAAAACATTACAACATTAAATTTATACCTACTCTTACATCTCCCCAGATATCTTTATTCGTGTGCTTTATTTCTTCATGTTGATTTGAATTATTCTTTAGTCTCTTTTAATTTCAGCCCAAAGGACTCTCTTTACAATTTCTTATAGGGAAGGTCTGCTAGTGATGACTTATTTCAGTTTTTATTTATCTGAGAAAATTTAAATTCCTCTGTCACTTTTGAAATATAGCTTTGCTAGATATAAAATTCTTGGTTGACATTCTTTCCCTTTTAGCACTTGAATATGTCACACACATAGCCTCCATGGCTTCTCATGAGCTATCAGCTGTTAACTTTATTGAGGATCCCTTCTATGTGATGAATCATCACTTCTCTCTTGCTGCTTTCAAGATTCTTTGTGTTTGCTTTCCAATAGTTTGATTATGATGTGTCTAGGTGTTGATTTGTTTGTGTTTATCCTACTTGGAGTTTGTTGAGCTTTTTGGATGTGTAGAGTTGTATATATATATATATATATATATATATCTCAATTTTAGGCAGTTTGAGGCCTTTATTTCTTCAAATATCCTTTCTATTCTTTCTCTCTCTCCTCTCCTTCTGTCACTCCCCCTAAGAATTTGTTGATATGCTTGATGATGCACTTTAGGTATCTGAGACCATTAGTTTTTCTTCCTTCTTTTTTCCTTCTGTTCTTCAGACTGGACAGTCTTAATTAACCTATCTTCAAGTTCACTGATTCTTTCTTTTGCTTCTCAAAACTGTTGTTGAACCCCTCTAGTGAATTTTTCATTTTGATTATTGTACTGTTCAACTCCATAATTTCTATTTGGTTATTTAAAAAAATTTATTTCTAGCTCTTTATTAATATTTCCATTTGGTGATATATCATCCTCATAATTTCCTTTTGCTGTTTAGACATAGTTTCCTTTAGTTATTTGAAAATGTTTAATGTATCTGATTTAAAGTCTTTGTCTAATAAGTCCAACATCTGGTCTTCTCAGGGGAAGTTTCTATTGACACTTTTCTCTTACATATTTTCTTGTTTATTTGTATACCATAATTAATTATTTAGAACTGGATATTTTTCTTTTTCTAAAAAAAGTTTATGCTTCTTCTTCTTCTTCTTCTTTTTTGGTGAGAAAGATTGGCCCTGAGCTAAAATCTGTTGCCAATCTTCCTCTTTTTTTTCCTCCCCAAAGCCCCAGTACATAGTTGTATATCGTTGTAAGTCATTCTAGTTCTGCTCTGTGGGATGCTGCCACATCATGTCTTGATGAACAGAGCATCGGTCTGTGCCCAGGATCTGAACCAGTGAACCCTGGACCACTGCAGTTGAGTATGTGAACTTAACCACTCAGCCATGGGGCCAGCCCCTGTATATTTAAAATAATAGTGTGGCAACTCTGGAAATCAAATTCTCTCCCTCCCCAGGGTTTATTTTTGTGGCTATTTGCTGTTGTTGTTACTATTGCTGCTATTTGTGGTTTAGTGACTTATTTGGACTGATATGTATAGTTTGTGTTCTTTGTTGTGTGTAGTTCCTGAAGTCTCTGCTCAGTTAGCTTACTGGTCAGCTAATGGTTGGACAGATTTCTTTAACTGCCTGAAATCAATATATCTCCCAGTCTTTGCCAAAGAGCTTTGTGTGTGAATGTTGAAACATGCCCTCAAAACTCAGCCATGAAGTCTGCAACTCTCCCTTAGTCTTCACTTCTTGTTTATACAGAGACACAAGTTTAGCCAGAGGTGATAGCTTAGGACTCTCTGGGCATGCATATGGTTCAGGGAATGTTCAAAGCTCATGTGTTCATGTAGCCTTCCAGATTCCCAGGAATCTGTTGGAATTTTTCACAGTTCCCTATGAGCATCTAATGTCTGAGATTTCCATTTTAACCTTTTGGTTATCCTATTGTTTATCCCATGTTTTATTCACCTCCTAAGTACTCATAATGTTTAACTGCCTCTGATTATTTTTAGAAAATGCCCCCTGTGAGAGGGCTGTTCAAATCTGGTCAAATAAAGACAGCTTTGTAGAGGAGTCTCCCAGTAAACCACTAGAGATGTCAAATAATGACAATTCTCTGAGCATGGGATTTTGTAGGACCTAAAAACTTGTTCTGCTTCCTCACAAAGCTACTTGACTACTAGTTTTCACCGTGATTGTAGGCTATAGGTTTTCAAGATTACCACAGAGCAGAGCAGGATGTGTGGAGATAGGACAGTTAACACATAACAAAACTCACTGTCTTTATTAAGATACAGATATTATTCTTGAATAAAGATTTGGTTTGTTGCAAGCCTTTTCTTAATCTCCAGAGTCCTGAAAAAGTTAATTCTAACATTTTTCCCATTGTTCTCATTGCTTTATAATTTTTACAGATCCTTACTCTGCCATTTTTGCTAATATCTCATGTAGTTTTAATTTTCTTGATTGTTAACAAGACTGAGACACTTGTATATCCTCTTTTATAAAATGACTGTTATAGTCTTTCCAGTCTAAAAAAATTATGTTGCCTCTTTTCTAAGTTTATTTGTAGGAATATTTTATATATTCTTGGTATAAGTTCTTTGATATGTGTAGTGCAATTATCTTTCCTCACACTGTATCTTACCTTTTTTTACTCTTCATGGTGATAATTATTGAATAAATTTCTTAATAAAAAGTAAAATTTATCAATATGGGGTTAATTTTTTTGTATCCTGTTTGAGAAACTTTTGCCTACCCCAATGTTATAAAGATAATATCCTATGTTGTCTTCTAGAAATTTTTCATATTACCTTTCATATTTAAGACTACTAACCTGGAATTGAATTTTATGTAGGCTATGAGATAACACTAAGCTTCATTCTGTGCCCATATGAATATCAAATTGATATAGCACCATTTATTGAAAAGACATTTTCCTCACTGTGTTGTTGTGGTAACTTATTATGAATCAAGTGATTATATCTATGTGGATATGATTCTATGTTTTCTATTAGTCTATTTGTCTTTGTGCCATAACCACAAATATTTTAGTTACTGCAGCTTTATAATGCACCTTAATATATGATAAGTTCTCTAACTTTGTTCTTATTCAGGATTATTTTTGCTATTGTTACCCCTTTGGGTTTGCAGATAGATTTTGGATCAGCTTGTCAATTTCCACACAAAAATTCTGTGATTTTGACTGGGGTTGCATGACATCTGTGGATCAATTTGAGGAAATTGACCTTTCTACCATAGTGAGGTTTGTAATTTGTGTATGTTCTGCCATTAATTGGCTCTTTTAAAATTTATCTCAGTAATGTTTCATAGTTTCCTGAGTGGATGTTTTACATGCCTTTTATTAAAATTATTGCTAGATATTTGATATTTTTGGTGCCAATGTAAGTGATATCACTTTTAAAATTTAATTTTGTGTTATTAATATTTAAAAATACAATTGAATTTCATTTATTGAACTTCTAGCCAGTGACCTCGTTAAATTTACTTATTAATTATTACAGTTTACCTGTATATTCTTTTGGATATTCTACATATATTATAATTTTGTCTTGAACAATTAGTGTTTTATTACCTCTTTTTAAATTCTTATACGTATATTTATTCTTCTTTTCATATTACACTAGTTAATTCCTCCAGCAAATAATTGAACTGAAGTGGTAGAAGATATCATTGTCTCATTTTTGATTGTATAGATAATGCTTTCAACATTTCATCATTATTATGATCTTTGGTTTTTTGGAAATGTACTTTTCACATTATATTATTATATTATCACTAGTTGCTAAGACATCTCTTGATTTCATTCAATTCAATTTTTAAATTTAATATAATTATTGGGAAATTTAATGTTGTCAAATGTTTTTAATACATATTTTGAGAACAACAATTAATATTTCTTCTTTATTCTGTTGTGATGCTGATTTTTAGTGATTAGTTTTGTGATGTCATGTTGAACTAAGTTTGCATTCTTGGTATAAACCCCACTTTGCCATGATATGTTATCTTTTTTATATATTGCTGCAGTTTGTTTGCTAATATAAATGACTTTTATACATGTGTTCAGAAGAGATATTTTCTTATGATATTCCTTTCTTTTAATGTCTGTGATGAATTATGGTATCAAATTTATGTGGGCCTCATAAAATGTAGTGGATAGTGTTTCCTCATTATTTGTTTTCTGGAGCAGTGTATGATTGGTGCTTTTTTTGCCTTAGATATTGCAACAATTAATCCTTCTAGGTTTGGAATATTCTTTGTAGAAAGGTTTTAAATTACAGATTTGATTTCTTAAATAAGAACAGTACTATTCAGATTTCCCCATCCCCCTTTGTGCTGACAATTCTAGTAAGTTGCATTTTCAAGGAATTTGTCTCTTTTTCCTTTGACTCTTGGTTTATTTAAACATGTTTTAATGTTTTCATATTTTTGAGAATTTTCTAATTATGCTGTTTTTCTAGTATAATTCTTCTTTTGTTAGAGGAAGCATACTCTATTTAACTTCAATTCTTTAAATTGACTCTTCTCAAATTTATGTCTCAAACCCTTCACTTCTCTTGAGTTTTAGACTTTATCACACACACACAACACCCACATACAATTTTGATAGATTATAGAAGGATAGAGCATAGAGTGAGAAGCCCACTTATCCATGGTTGCAATCTTAGGAACACAATGTTTAGAAAGAAGAAGAGGATTCAACTGAGGACGCGATGAAAGATTAGAAGAAATGTGCTCCTCATTTCCAGAAAGCTAAGGGATTAGGGCTTCAAAAAACAGGGCAGGACTTTGCCCAAATAGATACTTATTAGCTGGTGGTAATATCGCTCTTTCCCATAATAATGGGACATTAAACAAATGTGGCTAAGGCAGCAATTCCTACTTCAATAAAAGTCTTTTCAAAATCATATCTTGTATCAGAGTTCCCCAAACCATTAAAATCTTAATAGGTAGAGTGTCAAAGTATAGACAACTAAAGGTGACTATGGAGATCAGTTCTCCCACTTTCAAAAGACAAAGATTAAAAAAATGCACCATGAGGAAGCTAGTATAAAGCTTAGCTTACAGGAGAAAATAAGACCAAACTGTAGGGAGAGTTCTAGGCAGGTATAAAGAACAGGGCATGGGCAAGGATGAGAAAGGATCTAGTTTACATGAGAGACCAAAATGAACTTTTTCTTAGGCTAACGGCTTAATGAGGTTTTCTCAAAGTCTAGAAACTCACATATTTCCCAGTTTGAAGTCATTAGCATATCACAAGCATGCCCTCTTTCTAGTATGTTAAATTGTGATAACATTTCAATAGAAGAAGTGGGAACCTGACCTGCTGTTTTTCACTTCTTGCCTCATTTACATACTTGAGGGTTCAGGAAATAAATTTAAGAAGCACATGGCCTTTTAATTTCCCTTTCCAGATTTCCAACATTTTCTGGTAGCTTAGGTATACTTTCTCGGAGAAATTGCATTGGAATGTTTATATAAGATACATGAGGAGAATATGTCTAATGCTTTTCATAAAGACTAACTTCTTTTTTGCTAGATTTTAACTCTAGGGGTTTGTTACATTTTAGGGAGCATAATCTGACCTGGAGTGAGCTAGGTAACCACAGAAGTCTGGTATACTGAAATGGCGAAAGACTGCATGTGATGGACATGTTATATCTACCTTATCTGCTTTCTAGAGAGAGTGGATAATGTTAGTCTTTAGGCCTTGGTTCTGCTAAGGGCCTCAATGAGTTTGTGTAAGAAAGTTTGGTGGAATCTGAGCACCAGCCCTCTTTTAAAAAAATTTTTATTTTTTGCTGAGAAATATTAGCCCTGAGCTAACATCTGTGCCAGACTTCCTCCACTTTATATGTGGGTCACCACCACAGCATGGCTGATGGGTGGTGTAGGTCAGCGTCCAGGATCCGAACCCACAAACCCACGCCGCCAAAGTGAAGTGCACTCAATTTAACCACTACACCATGGGGCTGGCTCTGTCATCCCTTTTTTAGAGGGAAAGGGAAAGCTACTCTGCTTGGAGGAACTTGAAGGGTGAGGGCTGTGGTACAGCATATGCTCCAGGGGTAGGAAACAAGAGAGTAGAAGTAGGAGATGATGGCAGGAGACTGTGATGTAACCCAACCCAAAACCACGTATCTTGAATAAATTCTTTTAAAACTGATGAAGTATTTGGAATGAGTAGATTTTTGTGGAAGCTGGTGAAAGGTCTGAGCTGCATGCCTAGAGGGATATATAGAAGAAAATAAGACAGATGATAAGAATGATGCAAGTGGGCCTTCCAGTATAATCCTTGGAGATTGGTAGGAATTATGGGGCAATAATCAGACTTCCAACAGCTGAAGAGTGGGCTTGGGTCAAGATTAAGTAAGCTTTGGTCTCCAAGGGACAAGGGGCTCCATCCGACATGATTATTACATTTATGTGGCATCTTCTCTTTTCTTTCTCATTTATTTTATCTCTTCACTCTCCCTTTCATAGTCTTCGAAATTCAGAAAAGAAAATTCCAAGCCCTGAAAGTTTGCAAGGAACAAGTTATTTTGAGGAAAATTCAGAGAAGTCAGAGCGATTAAACTTGAAATCTTTTGAAAATTTGGAAAAAATAGATTGTGAGCAACTGGAGGGAAGGAAATATCTGAAATATCCTACATGTACTATATAGGACATGATGCAGTATCTGCATAGACAGTAGTAGCAGTTAACTGATCCTAAACCACTTTATTTTCCCTTGTATGTACTAGACATTGATCAATATATAGTAAAAGAATTATTTTTTAGCGTTATATGTTGGTATCCTAGTAAATCATTCTCTTTAGTATAGAATGTGATAGCAATAGCTATGATAATAATAGTCATTGATTTGAAAATGATATATTTTCCAAATATTTTTCTTCTTTGCTCAACTTTATCTGATTATTTCCCATAGTTACATATTTATGTTTGGTATCTATGTGTATGCCTTGTACCGATCTCATATGTATGGATATATGTATGTACATTTAAGCTGATCATTTTTAAACTTACTGACTTTATGAGCTGTCTTTTAAATTATTAGTAATTCCATCCAACATGGAGTCATCTACAGATACACAATCTATAAATTTTATTTAGTCAAATAATACTAGCTGCAGGATCCTCTTAGAGGACATCATTTTGTACTTATGTAGATCACCAATGACTTTTGTTTCTTTTCCGGTTGATCTATCACATTTGACAATGGCGATTAACTTCTTGAAACACTCTTTTCACTTGAATTTCCAGATTTCACTCTTTTCTGGTTCTTTTCTAACTTCTTTCATTGCCCTTTCTCTATTACCACCTTTCCTTTATTAATACATCCCATCTAAGTCAGAGCTGGAATTTTAACTTTATTCTTTTGTTTTTCTACATATTTTGTCCGGGCCATCTTACACACTTATATGTCTTTAACAACTGTTTTAAGCTGATTATTTCCAAATATTTATCTTCAGCTCAATTTTATCTCCCTAAACTCCAGTTTTATATTTTCAACGACTTACAGGAGATCCATAATCTGAGGGACTTCAGGCATCTCAGAATCACACATTCTATAGTAAATTTATCACTTCCATAACTCTCAAATTCCAACTCCTTTCATTTATGGTACTCCATTTTGTTTGGAGGTATCACGACTGACCCATAATACATTGGATGTGGTAGAAGTGGAGGACTCCACGTCCTCTGGTTTCTTGTTGGATTAAACCAATAAAAGGCAGGCAGGAGATAAAGGCCGAGAAGAGGAAGAAGGTTGAGTTACTTTGCTACTTCTGTGTTTTTGAATTGCGCTTCTGGCAGTGGCTTCCTCCGCAGCTCTATCTCTTGCCAAGAGTGCTCTCTTTCATATTGCTAGCTCTCATCTGGTCTTGGTAAAATCATTTCCTTAAAAGGTGAAAATTCTTTTTTTTGAAAGAGGGAAATAATTAAGTGAAGATAAGATGGGCCATTTTTTAATCATGTTTCTTTAAGTAAATGTATCTTTAGTATTAGCACCTAACAACCTAAGCTTTGTGGAGATGCAGAGATTAATTTTTTTTAAAGTATTTTGACTTCAAGATGCTCGCTATCTGCTGGGAGAGACAAATGTACGTATATAACCATAAAGTAGAGGGAATGAAAATTAAGTCTCCTAAGATACACAAACAAAAAATTTCTGGCAGTTGAGAGAAATTTGCAAGATATATTTCTCAGGATTTTGCTAAAATCTTTTTTTTAAGTGGTCATTTAAAATATATCTACCCAAATAAAAAAAAAATTCCTCTTTTTGTTGCTTCAGGCCTTGGTAATGTCTTCCTTATATCGCTTGTCCTTGGATATCTGATTATCTCCTGGTATTTCCTTTAATTTTGCCCTACCACAATGTATAGTCTCTTCATTAATTCTCTTCAAATTCCCTTCTGAATTTGTTTTCCATTTTCTGCCAGGCCTTGACTGATAAAGTGGTCTTGGAGTTTCCTACATTGAAAACTGGGCAGGGCCCCTTGGTTCCTGTAGCCTATGTTCTCTTCAATAGACATTCACTGTTCGGGCTCCAACTTCTTGGAATTCAACTCTGACTTTAGTCCCTTGATGGTATTCTGACTTGGGTCCCCTGCTTCCAATAAGGGATTCAGGCATTTTTAAATTTAGAAGTCTTTAACTATGAGGGGGGCCTAGCATTTGAAGCCATAATTCTGCAAATGGTACCCAGTTGCCTATCACTTTTCTTTCACTTATTCATTCATTTACTCTTTATAAACTCTGCAAGTTTGGGAATTAGTTCCACCTTGTTGCTCACTCTGTTTCCTGAGCTTACCAAGTACTTGCTACATTTTAGACACTTGATAAGTGTTTGTCAAATGGGTGGATGAATAAATGGATGAATGAACTAAACTTCCAATAATAATTTTTGACTACCGTATGTGTTTTAGGCCTCTGTTGGTGTGGTAAATTGTTTACAAGGATGGCTACAAAGCTTTCTCGTATCCCTAGATGCCTGCTTCTTTGCCAGGTGACTTTGCCAATTCTCCCATCACAAGGAGGCATCTATTTCTCCCCATCTGTACCTGAATTAGCCCTCTGACTTACTTTGACCAATAAAACTTGATGGAAGTGATGCTGTGTGACCTTGAGGAAAGCCTGTGAAAGGCCTCACTGCTTCATGCTGAGACAGTATGTAAGGAAGCCCGTCTAGCTAACTGGGGCATGAAAGGCCATGTGGAAGAGGACAAAGGAAGCCTAGCTGACAGCCAGCACCCACTGGCAGACCTGACCTGTGAGTGAAGCCAGAAACTTCCAGCACGACCAGCCATTCTAGATGAATGGAGCCAGATGAGTGAGCCCAGGTGAAGGCAAGGATGACCTGCCCAGCTAACCTGCAGAATCACGTGGGATGATAAATTGTTGCATTTTTAGGCACATGACTTAAAAGATGGCATGAGTTTAAAGATGAGCAAGCCAATGTCCTTCCCTTTATGGAGTTTATAATCTACTGGGAAAGACATGTCACCTATGCTAATAATTCCTGATTTTCGTTTGAGCAGATTATGGACACGATTGTAAAATCTTCCTCCTGGAGTGGTGAATAATTCTTGGCAGCTAGAGAAAGGACAACTAATAAAAATAAAATGAAGAGAGAGAGACCTTGAAAAATATCACATTTGGCCTAATACATGTGAAATATTGGAAACGGGGGAAGATACACATGCATAAAGCTGGGAAATTGGAGCCATTTATTTTATGCGTTGTTTAGGAAGGAAGTATGAGTTTAGTATTGTCCTAACCATCTCAGCTTTTCTCCACGGGAGCATGTGGAAAGAATTCATTTACACCAGATTCTATACAGATACTACATATATTTTACATATAGGCTCTGACAAACTCCATTGAGAGTGAAGAGTAATCTTTCAGATATTTTCATTGCATTGATATTATAAACTCCATTTGGTGGGTGAATATCACTGTAAGCCTCGGCATTCATATGCTAATGTTGTAAGTTGGAGTTGTCAAGAGAATTATGCACAGGCTTGAGTACATGTGTGTGAGTGAGTGATATTTGTGTTTGCCAAAGCAGCATGTGCTCCTGAAGGGAGAGTGTGTCTTATCTTACTAGCTGTCTGGTCTCAGTTTCTCTCTCTAATGTGCCAGGAAGAAAATGTCTTTATCACTGAATATTTTCGTAATGCACAGATTCCAGGATGCCCTCCAGTGGTATGAGACATCTGTGTGTGTGTGTGTGTGTGTGCCTGTGAGTGTCTGTGTGTGTGTGGGCATATATGTGTGTGTACATATATTTATTAGGGGTGGAAGAATAGAATGCTTTTTGCTTTGTATTCTCCTTATCATTTCATGAGCTATCTTTTAACATTCTCTCAGAATTTTGAACTTTCTTGGTTTGATATTTATGAGACAATTTAACATTCCATAGACAAGAAGAAAGTGCTTTGGTATTTCACTCTTAACACTTAAATTGATCCTATGTTTCTATAAGAACAATAACCTTATTTAATTGGATATCCTCAGCAGAAAACCTTTTCTATATACCTTCTATATGTTTTAGGAGTGTTATAACAATTACCCGAAGCAGCAGAAGGCAGAGAGTTCAATATAATTGTAAGGTAGAATTTGAGCAGTGAGATTAGAGGCAAGGCCAGGGAGGAAAGGCACTTCACGTGAGGGTAGAGATGCTCCACCAAAACCTTGGGCATTCTTCTCTGGGCAGTAGGATGTCACTGAAGGGTTATAAACTGAGAGGCAATATGACCACACTCATAGTTTGGACAGTTCACTCGGGTAGGGGTATGGAGGAAAGACCTGTCCATGCAAGAATGGATCTTCTCTCTCACCAAGCCAAATGAGGCATTTTATCCACTATCATGTTTCTGGGCAAGTCCTTAAAGAATTAAATGTGGAATGATGTTTCTCAAAGTATGGTTCTGACTCCATCTACATCAGAATTATCCAGGGATGCTTGTTAAAGAAGATAATTCCTAGACCCTATCTCAAACTTGCTGAATTAGTATCTTTGCAGATTGTTAATCTTTCATCCTGACTTTATTCAAACTGCTCCCTTTATCCAGAACATTCTTCCTTTTTCCTTCTCCATCTTATCCATTTTTTTAAAACCCAACCAAAACATCGCTTTCTTGAAGAAGTTAATCCTAAATCAGGATACAAGTGACCACTCTGTCCATTGTGCTCATACATTCCTTGTAATTATTTCTATACAGAAAGTAGAGGCACATTAAGCACTTCTTTGTTCTTATTTGTATTCTTCTCACTAGATTTTTAGACAACCATGATTATGACATATGTGTCTTTGTTTTCCCTATGCCTACCACAGGAGTTTAGGTGCTTCATAAACATTGTTGGATAAATATATGAATAAATGAAAGTTTCTTGAGCATATCTACATTTCTAATTTTTCTATGGCCACCTGTGTTTAATCTGACAAGTGTTTATTGAATGCCTATGTTGGGCTTAATTCTGTGCTTACTCCTAACGGAAGGTCATAGGTTTCTAGTTGGGGCAATGTAACACGTCTAGTTGAAACTCACACATTGTGGTTCATACTATGATGCTGTGGACATTTCCCAAGTGAAGGGGTCAGCATCAGTTAGTATGTCAGACAGGTAAGTGGGGGATTTGGGGTTTGAAATGGACCTTGAGGATCCAATATAATTTAGAAAGGTGAGGAGAGACCATGCCAGTCACAGTCAATGTTCAAGTAGGAATGCTACAGAAGAGTCCAAGTTCACAATAAGAACTGCAGATGAAAAAAAGATGAGTAAATTGAAAAGAGTGGCAATATATAATTATGGAAGCATAAGTAGACAGTCTTTGGAGGGAAGTAAGTGAAACTCTGGGAACATCCAGAAAATAATTTTATTATACAAAATGGAAGAAATAGGGTGTAAATAGTGGGAAGCAAAAAAGAACAAATGAAAATATTCAAAATCATGAATTTGTCTAAATGGGCCAGAGTATCTTGTCTAAAGGAGGCAGCTATGCATGAAGTGACATGTGCTGTGCCCATTTTAGCTTCTCCCATGCTTCACTGTGACTTATATGAATCTGGGACCCACAACCTAGCCCTTCTTTGGACAGGTGGGACCTGTCCTTCAGGTTACACCAGAGCTTCCAGTTTCAGGGGTCTCTCCAGCAGAGCAACTCTGTGAGGAGGCATGTCTTCGTGATGGGGAGCTGGTGAAGTCTACCTTGTCATGTGAAGGGGCTCACTAGGGACATCAGGAACTATTCAAAAGCTAGAAAGTGATGCCTAATCCAAGAGATCACCGATCACGGATCAGGCATGGTGAAACTCCTATTCTTCCTATGAGTTTCCTGACAAATATGCTACTTTTATTATTTGTATATAAATTTCTATATCTGTGAGCAGCATTTAGTGATAGCCTTCCGTTTATCCTTTGCTGGGGAGAACTTTGACTCCAAGCATGATGTATATTATTTTTTCCTTGACAGCCTTGTCTGTAGCTTTGGTGTCTCCAGGCTTGTAACCATAGGGCCATCCAACATGTGAAGCAGTCTGACTTTCTGCCTAAGTATTCCCAAAGAGGAGACATGAAGTCAATGGATATCAAAGGGCCGGACAGATTATGCAGGGAAGAAAACACTGAGGCAGGTGTGCTTGGCTAGTCAATCTCTAAAATCCAAAGGAAGCTGAAGTGTGTATGACTAAGATATCACAACAAAAATGCCGTATATGTACTTTGAGAAAGAAGCATTGAACAAACAGGGTTTATGGCTTGTGAATTATGAGACTAGATAAATGACAACTAAATCGTCAGGACAACTTGGGAGATTTCTGCCTTGTGAAAGTTCCCAAAGATTCATTTATATTTCATTTCTCTATGATGTATGGCTCCATAAATTTTGGGCAAAGGCAGGAGGAGAAAGACTCACACCTGTGGTCCATGAGCACCTGCTCGCCTTGAAGGATGCCGATTCTGTCAGTTCTGACTTGGAAGCTGTCATGTTTTGGGGTTAGGAAGGTGATTCTTGCAGAGTGGCCACGTACAGATTTGGGAGGTTGGAAGTTTAACCTGACACTGCACCGTTTGCTGTGGGGACCTCCTCAGATGACCTTAGTTAACATTCATTCTTCTCTAAAACTGGAATTTGGCTGACAAACTACATGAGTTACTGCTTCTTTTTATTCGTGTGAAGTAGAGGCTGCAAATTTACGGAATGGGAGGTGATAAATCAAAGAGATGGGAATGAATAAGAAATGGCTCCCTTAAACTTTGTATTTGTGGATGCACCAGCAAAAAATAAACAGCCTGGAAAAGTGAAGACAGTAAAATACTTTTGAGTTCCTCCTAAAAAACGCATGATATAAATGCGATGCGTTATATTCATTTATACTCCTAGAAGGCACAATCTCTTTTGAATGCGCAAAAGAAAGGATGATTTGATACATGGGAAAAAAGTGCTAAAAGAAACTTTTAAAATATTTGCCACTGGAACATCATTTCAAACCTGTCAGAAATGTGGGCAGAAAATAGGAAAGCTTCTGCATTGACAATGTTTTTGTGAAAATGGACCAACTAAATAAATATTGTTTGAAGGCAGTAAGGAGTAAAATGCTCAGAAATACAGTTTTATTTCCTTTTACAAATTCTTCCTGCAGAGTTTTTAGTCACTCACAAAACAGATGTCAGTTTTGAAAATGCAGAATTGCAAAACACAGAAAAATCAGCATCCTTCAAGAATACTGCTGTGCTTTCTTCTCATTTGCTGGTAGAAAGCATGTGTGTCTTGAATACCAATTATCTTCTCAGTTCAGTATTTTCTTCAGAGAACAAAAACTTTCTGGTACAGCTGCAGAGCACAAACAAAATGGTATCACAGAACAGCAACTAGCACCTTGGAACCAGCTGTTTATGCTATTTTGTCATCTTCTCTTTAACCCGCTGAGTCCTGAATGAGAGTGGAGAACATTCTGGAATATGATTAGGTCTGTGAGTGTGTGTGCATGTGTTTAAGGCATCCTCAGCTTGCACTGGAGGAAAGTGTGAAGACAGATGAAGCTCTGTTCTAGTCCCAGAACTGCCATTGATTAGCTGTGTGACTTTGGGATGTCTATTTAACTTTGCTAAGCTTCATTTTTCTCATCTGCCAAATGGCTATAATAGTATTTGCCTCTTAGAGTTGTTATGAGAATTAAGTTAGACAATGCATGTTAAAATTCTTAACATGTGGCACATAGTAGGTGCTTGATAAATGGTAGCTATTACAAGATTGCAATCTACTTAAGGTCAAAGTTTTGTTTTTGAGCCCTTCTCCACCTACCTATTATGGTGACAGGCACAAAAAATATTTGATATTCAGATGATTGTTCCTCTGTAGCATCACGTCAATGCTGGAGCACCTACTGTGTGTCAGCATTTTCACCTGTGCTGTGCCAATTCTCCCATAAACCATAGTTGTGTCGCTATTGCCATCTTCTAGGCGGGAAACTGACATGCAGAGGCCCGGGAAATTGCTCAAGTTCAGGGCACTTAGTGGTAAAACTGAGGTTCAAATGCAAGTCTTCAAATTTTAAGTCCAGCATTCTTTCCAGAGAGACTTCCTAAAACAAAACAAAATAAAACAAAAAACCCAACCACACCAACACAAAACTAACCCAAGAGGAGTGAGAATATGTTGGTGTATCACATTATGTGCTCAGTGGAAAAGCCAATCTGCAAAAGTGGAGGAAGGCAGGCAGCCTCTGGGGCTCTGATTCAATCAAGAGGCCTCAGAGGTGCGAGTGTTCAAATTGGAGATGCACTGTGATCTGGCGGTATGGAGCCAGAGGCTGCTTCCAATTGAAATTATAATTTTATCTTTCCAATGCACAGAAAGTGCATTAGCTATAATTTATGTTATTTCGAGCCAGGCTCATCCACACCTTTGGTGTTTGCAGGCTCCCACTGACTTTCAGAAGAGGAAATTTAAAGGAAGCTACATAACGTGCTGCACCTTTACTGACACATTGCCAGGAACCACGAACTTTTCTAAGAAAAGCAACTTTTATATAAAAGGCTTGATTCCATACCCTTTAGCTCCATGTAGGCTAAGTAAAGGAAGGAGTTTTTTTAAAAAGTAAAAAAGTAAGGTAAAAAGTAAGATATTGTGGTTTCTTTAGTGTGAATGGGATGGGTTCAAAAAATATTCTTTCACAAGTGCCATCAAAACAAAACCAAGGGGAAGAAAGGGCAAAGACAAAACAACCTATCCATTTCCCCAAAGGAGGAGGAAGGTTTTCATATGAGATGCCGAGTCAGGGGGCAAGAACAGCATGCTGTTCCCTTTACTATTTTCTCGGTAGGCATTTCTTTTTCACAAAATCAGGGCAGCTTAATCTGAAATTAAAATCCCTGAAACCCTTCACACCAGGGTTGGAAGTGGACGATCAGATCCTCGGAGTTGCCTAGGATGTGGTGCTCGGGGCTGCATCTCTGACGGATGCAGTGACTGTGCCGTAGAGGAGGCTGGGAGGCCCTGGACAGTGTGTGCCAGCATGACTCGCAAGGAAGGACAGGGCCAGACCAAAGCTGAGCGGCCGGGAAGAACCTCGCTCCAGGGTGGAAGTCACAGTCCTTTGCTCTGGGGGCTCTTGCTGCTGGGTGATACGGGCCTTCTCTTCTAGATGTTGTCTGTGCCTTGTCCTCCAAGGAGAGGAAAATGACCTTGCAGTTTACGTTCCATTTTTCTCCAGGTGGAATGTTCAAGAAGACTTACATTTTGCTTCCAGGTGACTTTAGAGAGAAGTAGATAGTTTAATTTAATTTCTCTAACGTTTGTATGTCTGTTTGCTTGATGCTTTCTAGGCCAGTTCACATTGGAGTAAGAAAAAGGAGAAAAATTGGCTGGTATCAAACCCTACTTTGTCTTTACGTTTTGGAATATTGTTCTAGATTGTAACTGGTGTTGGGAAAAGAAGACCCTCTGCAAATTTTACCAGTGATCTGGTAGCTCTAATATGATTGTAGATGGCGGGCTGGTGACACAACCTGGGACTAATGGCAGGTATTCCAGTCACAAGTGAGATTGGAAAATGAAGAGGTCCTTACTCCTCCCTTCTGCTCTGATGACACAAAGACATCACTCCTTAATGTTAAGGCTACTCTTCATTCTGGAGCCGTCTTGGCCAATCTATTGCATGTGAAGTTTTGCCATAATGAGCCATGAAATCGACTTTTTTGAAGATTATGGGAATATGAACAATAATTCATATCTCTGTTAGGGAGATCAAACATCCTGGTTTTCCCAGAACTGAGGGGTTTCCTGGGAAATGAGATTTTCAATTTTAAAACCAGGATAATCCTAGACACATAGGGACATTTGATCATCCTATCATAGGAGGACAGCAGGACACAGAGTGCTGAACTGGGAATTAGATACCCTGATATTAAGTATTGGCTGTTTAACCGACCAGCTGTGTGGCCTTGGGTAACCTTTCTGAGCTGCGTTTTCCTCAGCTGCAGATGAAAGTTCTGACTGTGTGGTCCATGGGGTTCCTTCCTGCTTCAATAACCGGTGATTTCAGGACTATTTGCAGTGACTGAAATGGGAGCAAAATTATCAAGAATTTATATAAAGTCTCAAAAAGTTTGCATTTCCAGCTTAGAGACTTGCTCACTCTAGAAATTTGGAAATGCCTCCATCTCTGCTCCAACGAGCCTGTGCAACTGTGTCTTCCCGCACTTGCCTCCTAGAGTTCAAAGCAAGGACACTCAGCCTCCCGCCCCGTGCACTCTGCTCAGTTGACTGAAACTCTCTTCGGCACTCCGCCCTTCCCCCAGGGCCATGACCTTCATTCAGCCTGCTGTCACCTCCTATTTGGAGATGATACTAGGCTTCTGCTTTCATGTTTTTTAAAATGACACAACTGCATTATTTATATATTCTATAGTTTAAACTCTTCATTCATTATATTAGCCTTTCTCTACAACTCCCAATTAATTTGACCCACTGAAGTTTACTATGTCTAACTATAAATCAAAAATTGTAGTTACATACTGAATTTGGGCAAATATTCTCATTGTGGTAGAAAAATTAACATGCTTCTTAATTACAGTCTAAATTTATACTTCTGTCATCAGCTCTAATTTCTAAGTTTAAAATAAACTCCTCAGTCATTATTGTAATCACAAATATGGTGTTGAATTCCTACTCATTTTAAAATTTTTAATTTGAACTTTTATTTTGCCTATTTTGAGGTGGCTTGTAAAATTGAATAATACAAAACAGGATAATTTAGTGCAAAATTAGAACAGAGACCATCTATAGCACCAGATGAAGGAAATGTCACCTGGCACTTAAGATTATAATTATTGATAATAGCTAATAATAGGAGCTAACTGTAATGGAGCATTTACTATGCCCAGCACTGGCACTTTTCCTGAATTACATCATGGTTTCTTTATAGTGAAGGCACATAGGGCAACGCTTGAGGCGTATGGCTCTCATTGTCTGATCAAAGAAAATATATACATTAATTTGTAGAGAGCAACCTTTTCCTGAACTAAATTAAAGAGACAGTTTTATTAGGTGTGTCTTTCTCTGAAGTACTTTGCATAACAGGAAGAAAACTTTTCTCATTGCAATTTTGCAAAAGCCACAAACACTTTTCAAAAAAGTCCTTCTTCTTTTGACCTATAAAAGCTTAGATGGCAACATAAAATTATAACTTAAGGCTAAGTAATTTTCTTTTTGATAATCTGCTTTAATATAAGGATGGAATTTGGGGAATGTCAAGTTGAGAATTGGCAAGCCCATTTGAACATTCTCCTTAATACAGTGGTCTCCCCTTATGTGCAGAGGACACCTTCCAAGACCCCCAGTGGATGCCTGAATTTGTGGATAGTATCCTATATATATATATATATTCATTTATTTATTTATTTATAATATATATATATTTACCCTATGTGCATTCCCTGTTTTTTCCTATACATACATACCTATGATAAGTTTAATTTATAAATTAGGCACAGTAAGAGATTAACCACAATTGCTCATAATAAAATAGAACAATTATAACACTATATTGTGACAAAAGTTGTTGTAGATCTTAGCAAACTCAGCATACAATTTTTTTTCCTTATTAAGTCAAGAACTTTCACCTTTTCACTTAAAGGAAGCACTTTATGGCTTCTCTTTGGCATATCCAAATTGCCAGCATCACTACTCCTATGCTTTGGGGCCATTATTAAGTAATAGAAGGATTACTTGAACACAAGCTCTGAGATACCTTGGCAGTCGATCTGATAACTGAGATGGCTACTAAAGGTTTAACGGGTGGGTAGTGTATACAATGTGGACACGCTGGACAAAGGGATGATTCACATTCCAGGGAGGATGGAGCAGGATGATGGGAGATTTCATCATGCTACTCAGAATGGTGTGCAATTTAAAACATATGAATTGTTTATTTCTGGAATTTCCCGTTTAATATTTTGGGACTGGGGTTGACCTCAGGTAACTGAAACTGAAAAGTTTCGGTGGAAATTTGAAACCGTGGATGAGGGGGACTACGGTACCAGAGGACGTGAGTAAGCCATTGTGAGGTTCTAGCTTACAACGAGATCGTGGTCAATTTCTTTAAATATAGAGCAGGTGTTCTGTGCTTCTGTGTTTAACCTAGGACTATATACTTTATGTATTAACGTGTAAGCAGCAAAGTGGATATTTTCATTTGGTTGCTTAGGAACTCAATTCTTATTTCTCCTAGGCAGAGGGCCTCCTGCAGTAAAGGTAAGGATTTTCCCCAAGGAGAGTTTTATATCTTCTCAAGCACTGGCAAGACCACTTGTCAGAGATGCTAGCGTTCTATACCACATAGCACGAAGGAATTCATTTTAGCGAGAAACAATTTTAAAGACATTTGTTGCCAACAGACCATCTTGTCCGAGAAGGAACTACATCCTGACGAACTAGACAGAATAAAATTAACTGTAACAGGCATTTCCTTATAGTTGAAAAAATTGATGCATCGTGTGGAGTTACTTAAAATTGATGGAGTTAATTGAAATGTAATTAATGCTGGGAAATGCCTTTCAATTCAATGAGTTTGCTTTTATCTTGATGTTTCATACTGATTTGCATTTCCTGAAAGTAGGAAGTGAATCAATTTTATATGAAAATTAAAACATATCACCAGAATTTTTTAAAAAGAGTATGTTCTCCTATAGTTTATGCGAGTGTGTGTAGGGGGTGGGGTAAGTCATGTATTCAGTGTATCTGTTAAATATATCAAGTTGTTTGATATAAATTAATAAGATGGAGAGAACTAGGGTATAACCACGGTTAACATCATTTACATTGACGCTACATGTGTGATGAAAACATTCTTGTTGATTCTGATTTTAGCTTTAATATCAAGATACAGTAGCCTTTAATATCATGACTGTCCCAGATTTTGTATCCATTGGCATTATTGTTCACAATAATAATAACAATTAACTGTGAATAGCATTTGTAATTTACTGGGAACATATTAAGGGCTTTATACTTATAAACTCCTTTGATCTTATGTACCCTAACTCTAGAGGTATATAATGTTATTATTGTCCTCATTTTACAGATGGGAAACTGAAGAACAGAGATATTAACGTAGTTAGGAACTGGAGAATCCTGAATTCAAACCAGGGCAATCACACTCCCGAGGCTCTGCTCATCACCACTGGACAGTATTGCTGCCGTCATAGATTGGGGAATTTCAGAAATGGTCTTAAATTGCTTTTATCTGATATTTCGTGGAGATAGGAACACTTTATAAAACTGATCACAGTGAGAAAATTATGCATAAAATCCTCTTACTCCTCATAAAGTTATTCCTTTTGGAAAAAAAATTGTGGTTCTAAAATTTGTTTAGAATTAACCTGCAGTGTTATTGGAAAAGAATATCTAGTAGTCTGATAGGCCTATTGTTTTGAACAGGTGAAGTAGTTTTCTTTTGACAAGGCAGACTATTTGATACTCTGCCTAAGGGGATTATGACTCTAGAGATAATTAGAGCACGTAATTTTTAAACATTGGGTTTACTTAAGACAAATTCTTAGGAGATTCCTTGATAACAGACCTTTTTCTGGGGTCATCTTTTCTAACAGTAAGTGATTGATCAGATGTTTTAGAGTGGATGGAGTTCTAGGCTCCCAGCTGGGCCAGTTCCTGGAACCTACGAAACACAGAGACCATGATGGCTGCGTGAAGTGACTTGTCCAGTCATCGATAGAGACAGGCACTTTCACATTCCTTTCACAAAAGTCACGCAATGTCTCAGAACCTGCACTTAATTGCTCCCTACAGCTGAGCCCAAAACCTCCCACTGGGGTCTATTATAATTATTGTATGCTAAGTTGTTTTTTTTTTTTTACTAAAATAAATTGTTGGTTAAAGAATCTTGGCGATACCAAATAAAATCTACATTTGCTGGATTTTAGAAAATCAGTATTTACAAAACCAAAACATACGTTGGTAAATTCTCTCTTCCCCTCTTCCAAGTAATGGTATAATAAAGCTGATTTCAGCCTGTCTATGGTTAAGACGATATATAAAGAAAAATCTTCTCCCAAAAGACAGGATGAATTAAGTACTATCAAATCAAGTAGAGTAGATTAATTAAAGAGCTGGAAAATTCTCACTTGACTTAACCTTCATATTTTTGTAATAAATAATAAGATAATTTAAAATGAAAATTATTAAAAATGTATTATACTATCAATAATTTCGTTAAGAAAAGCACTTTCTGTCCTGTCTGCCCTCAACTCTCAGATGATTAAACGTGTTTGCAAGTTGTTGGCAGCAGGTGAAGGCATTCTGATAGTCCAAGGAGGTCAGAGTGACATTTTTGAAACAGAAAGAAAGGTTGTCTCAAGCATTGGGAACCAGAGACTATTTTCAGTATGGTACCATAAGGAAGCTGAATGCTTTTGTCCATTATTTTCCTGGAACAAGATTTACTCATTTGTTATTTCAACAACATATAATGAGTTCCTACTGTGTGTAGTAGGCACTTCATATAAGATTGCCTGTTTTGAAAGTGCCATGGGTAGAAGCAATTAATAGATAATAGTGATAAGATAATTAAAAACGTAAATTATTAGATAGTCCTTCTGACATCAGTAATTGATTCGAATAATGCACTTTCTTTCCTGTCTGTGTTCAATAACAAAGAGAATAAAATATATTTGGCTGCTTAGTTGTTGGTTGTTTTAGTTATCATTTCAGCATATTTACTCCTGAGAAAATCCAAGACAATAAAACTCTGTGACTAAGTTTTTAAAATTCATAACTAAAGACAATAAAGTAGCATACCCAAAAAGTTCATAAATGTCATTGTGTTCTCTATTGTAGAAGTACTCGGATAAATATACAAATCTAGCTTTTTTTCCTATTTTCGTCTTTCTTTGTCAAGGTGATCTTTTGACAGGTCTCCATAGGTCTTTAAATAGGTAGCATTTTCTAAAGGCTCTGCAGAAAGATTGTGGTAAATAACTTACTGGTTTTGCATTTATTCAATAAAAATGTGTGTTCATTTTATATCAGCATTGTTTTAGGCATAGAGCATAAAATGATGAAAAGGTTATTTTAGTTTTCAAGAAACTCACAATTGATCTAGGCACAATCAAGTCAAGAGTCAGACATGAAAATGAACAGCCATGATACATAGTGGTGAGGTGCTTTAATTATAGAAGTAACAGTGATATGTTACAGACTCTTACAGTAAGAAAGCATCTACATTTGAAATTACTGATATGGTATATAAAAAACCCTCACATTTCCAATTAAGTAGCCCAAACATTTGGGATAAATTATTTGTGCCATAGCACAAGGCAGTTTCATTTTCATTAATTCGGTACTTTGGAATTTATAATCATAAAGTTTTACTTAAGGTTAAAAAAAAGCAATGAAGGAATCTGCTATTGTCTTCTCTATTTTGGTCTCTGACATCAAGGACTTTGTGGGGAGGGTGTGTGAATGTGTAATGTGATGTCCATGTATTCTGCTTTCCAATTTTTGAAATCAAAGTACTCAATCAGCATTAATTAGGAGATATTGTGCTGTAATTTCCAAGTGCATGTACAATGGGTAGTCTTCTAAATTGTGTGCAATTTTCCTTTTCTTTCGAATTTCCACATGGAGCTCTCCCTATTATATATTAAATAGAGAGGCAGTTAGTTTCACATTCTGGGCATCCAAACATTAGGTTTTTTTATATTTCCATGTGTCATGTGCAAAGTAGGCTGACTTCTGGAAAACTTGATCTTTGTTGTTCTCCCCAAAGCACATGTTTTAGGGGCCTCTGGTAACAAACTTGGAACTGTTACTTTTGATTTTATAAATCACGTCTAAGGGATTCTAAACCACATTTAATTACACATGACAGAAAAGCTTCATGTGCTAATGTTCTTCTGGTTGACCCACCATGAATTCCTGCTAAAATTTTCATAAGCCGTGGAGACAGTTCTCCAGAGTATCCCCCAGAGCCTTTCCTGGACACTGATGATGCAAGAGTTTACCATCCCATTGATGGTTGTCCCAGAGCACCCCAGGATGAATACTCCCATTCCCTGAAAGCTGCTCATGGACCATGATGCTACTATAAATGGCTGAAATGTGATGCAGCTTCCCCTGCAACTTCCTCCAACTCAGCCTAATGGAGATTAAGATCCATTAAGAGCTCTTTGCTACATGTGCAATTTCTATTGATCAGATTGACTCATTTCATTTTAGCCAATGATCCTATTACAAAAGCTGCCTCCTTCCAATGTTTTACCGGCACGGGGAAACCTGCAAAGACTCTGTACTGTAACAGGCGGTACAGAGAAGGACACTGGCTTGAGCTGTTTTCCAGCCCCTGCTAAACATCATTTGCAGCATGTAATTCTTACAAAGTTTTGGGGGAGTTATTATCATTCATGCTCTTACTTAGGATTGGTTTGGAGGTTAGAAATCTAGTGGTTCACTTTAAAAATAAGCATTTGGTGGTGAAACTACGTTAACCACAGTATAGATGGAGACAAAGATGAGTATGAGCAACACTGTGGCTTGGAAATGAGGTTTCCCTGAACTGGAAACCTATGAGGGAAGCAGCTAGAGAAAGGAAATGTAAGCTTATAGTGACAGACTGTATTGAATTAATATGCATCTTTTTTTGTAAAAGATATTAAGCTGGTGGCAGACATTATTGTTTTAGTGGTCAACACTAAGTGGAGTGGTGAATTTTTACAAGATGTAAGTGGACCTTCTAGAAAGAGTTTATGGGAAAGGATAAAAGTAGAAGTGCATGTAACAGTGCCGCTGTCTTGTGGAAGTCCTTCTTTGCCTGATTACATGAATATATTACATGATATTAATGACTTGCATATGCAAATCCCTCCATATTCCCCATTTTCACATAAGAGAGTGATAAATTTAACTGCCATTTATTGAGCACCTATTATGTACTGTATCTTTAATGTCTATTATGACATTTAATCCCTTTAGGAACCCTGTAAACTCTAGATTACTACCAGGCTCATTTTTTAGATGAAGAGAAAAAGACACAAGGAGGTCAAACACCTTACCCATGGTCTTGACCTGGAAGTCACACAGACTGCTTTCAAACCTGAGTCTGATTGGTTTCAAGGGCAGATTTTGTTTTGTTTTGAAATCACCCCACACTTTAACTGGCCAAATTCTCTCAACAGCTTTGTTCAGTGGGTAAGGTATTATCAACTCTGAAGCTCAGCAGAGATAAACAACCTATTCTAGGTATTACAGTGGATGGTGGTAGGGTCAGGATTAAAGCCCAAGTTGCCTGACATACTACATCACCTTCTTATGCAATGTTACAGTCAAAATTTAGACAGAGTTGTAGAATATTTATACATCTTTTAATGCTATTCACTAATTATGCAAGTGTATTTATGGAGGTGAAATTTATTATCAGCGACTGGAATTCTAGTGTTAATTCTATTACTGTTATCTCTGCTCTGTAACCCTTACTCTAATTCTTTGGAAGGTAAGAGGCTGTGATATTTATTGAGCTTCAACAATGAGGTAAGAACATTGTATCAGGCCCACGTTAATGGAGAAAGGATGAGGATGGATATCTCCTTTAAGGAAATAGCTCTTACCTATTTTGAGGCAGTAGGAGTTTCTTGAACTGTTTTTCCGGACCAGATAACTGCTGATGTGGAGTTAGGATGGGCTCTACAAGGTAATTAAGTATGTATTAAATCTATTTGCCAAAATTACACATTGAGCTCGGGAATCAGCTGTTTTTTGTTTTTGAATTTTGTTGCACTGTTTTGGAAGTCCAATGAATTGCTTTCATTGGAAAAGCGGTTATTTCAATTATATGAAACTAGACAAGCATATGTTATGTTTTGCACAAATGTATCTTAATTTCAAGGTGAATTAGAACTACAACAGATGCTTTTTGTTAAAATTAACATAGAACACTTGATTTTTAAACAAAATTGCCTGAGAAACAAAAGACAAAATGTTGTTCAGAATGTTCTCAAGCAGAAAACAACGTGGTGGCAATCAGGTCCCCAGAACATCCTCACTGTGAAATATTCAGAGTGCGCCTGAATACTAGCTTCTTGTAGATTAATCCTTTATGGTACTACCTACGCTATGTCACACGTGGGCATGAAAAGTGACTTAAAAGTGTGAGGAGAATATAAAGCCTGCTGCATATATTGAAAAGTTCAGATGTTTTCTGCCAGATGTGCATCTCTTAGGAATAACTGATTCCAAATAGAAACAAGTAATGATTTGGCTTGGGAAACAAGCCAATAGCAGCAAAGCATTTCTCTTGAAAACAGTAGTTGACTGATTTGGACGATACTAAGCTTCTTAGAGCTTTTAAAAAAGGTGACTTTTATATTTATCAGTATAAACAGAATATATTTTGCTTGGTTCCTCATGTCTGTATAAAATTTCAATAGCCACTGAAGAATATACATTTTTAAGACACTATATTTGGACTTGTGAGAGCTGCTCCAAATGATCCTGTCTCTTTTTTTTTGACAGTGGCATGAAAATAAAGATATTTCCTCATCTGATGTATATTGAGAGGAAGCAAATCCTCAGAACCAAGAAATATGCTTTGGTGATGCGCAATGTATAGGTGTATGTATGCACGTGACACATTAAAAGACCAACACTGTAGGGGTGCAATTCTTATTAAGTAGCTTGTTTTCCATCCCCATTGCCTAATCAAACATGCTCTTCGAGGGAGTTTCTTTCCTGCCCCTGGATGAAATTCAGTGGAAGTCCATGAGTTTTTCTGGATTCCTTAAAATAATAAGTATTCTGGTACTTATTATAAAAGAAGTATTATTTTAGTAGGAAAATTACCTAGTCTATTGTAATAACAACAACTCAGAACATTATTGGAGGTTAAAGCTGTTTCCTCCTCCAGTTGGAGGTGCTGCAAATGGGAAGCAGCAATGAGGAAGTGGGAGTTGGGCTGGCGTCCTCTCAATTTCTCTGTCTGGCACTCCTCTTCTCCATGGTAACCAGTCCCTCTTAGGACTGGCTCTGGTTCTTCCGGGGTTGGAGCCAGGGGAGGCAGGCAAAGAAAGGTGCCCTAAAGCAAAGGTCTTCCTTAACTTGTCCTGCTGTGATCTGGAGTTGACCTTGTCTCAGCTTGGCAAATACTCAAATGGGGAAAGTATGGGTACACATACTCTCTCATATAGATTGCTTTGTGGAGTCCTCAGAAATACCCCCACAGCCATAGGTACTTGTGGGAACTGTTAGAAATGTAAAATCTTGGGTCCTATCCCAGACTTACTGTACCAGAAACTCTGGGGAGGGACCCTGCAATGTAAGATTAATAAGCCCCTCACATGATGTTAACAATGCTCACATTTGAGAACCACTGAAATACAGTATAGTCAAGAAAAGTTGAATTCTAATCTTTGCTTTGGCACTGATTATGTACTGTAGGGCACACCGGTTGCATCAAGACTGTTTTTGGGTAGCTGTCTATTGTTGAAAGCTTCTTAGCTTTCATAATAAGGAAAAGTCATACTGAATGGAGCATTACTACAGGGCAGATACTGTTGTAAGTGGTCAAATACAATAACTCATTTGGCATTGATGTACTACTGTCCCATTTTACAGATGAGGAACAACCACTGGCTTGTTGGGGAGGGTGTCTGCTCCGTGTTACAGTTCTAGGAAGTAGCAGATCAGAGATTTGTGCTCAGGTAGTTGCAGAGTGCCTGCTCTTCTCACAAAGCAAAACTGTCTCCTTAGAAGGATAAGCCACCCCAGCTGTGATGACCTGACTCTACCTGGATCTGCACTGAAATAGCAACATAATCCATAGGTTCTTTGTTGGAAGTAAAACTTCAAAACTCCTCTCTCAAGACTTCTGAAAGATTAGATGAGAAAAACATTTATGGGGCTTTTCCATAAAGAAAGTTGTTTATCCATTCTTTCAGATAACTCTAAAATCTATTCTGGGATTAAGCCAAAGTGTCATGAGAATTTGCATGCTTGTAGATGTACTTTACTAAACTGCATTTTAACATTATGCCATTGACCCACATCGAAGACTGTTACAAGAAACAATGCTATGAAATGCGTTGTACTTACTATAAGAACATGACTAAAGAAATTTCTCACTCTGTACTCAGTAACCTCTTTCTGAGAATCTCAATGAGGTGTTTTCCATCCTTGGTAGCAGTAATAAGCTTGCTTTTCTTGAGCATCTGATTTATTTTTGTCTTGTGGACATAGAGAACCATATAACTAACCTTGCTTCTGCCTTTGTGTTATGGATTAAGTTGTGTCCCCCCAAAATTCATATATTGAAGTCTTAACCCTCAGTACTTCAGAATGTGACTATTTTTGAAGACAGGGGCTTTAAAGAGATTATTAAGTTAAAATAAGATCATTAGCATGGGCCCTAATCCAATACGACTGGTGTCCTTATAAGAAGAGGAAATTAGGGCCTAGAAAATCACTGAGGGAAGCCATGTGAAGACTGGGGGAGAGGATAGCCAACTACATACCGAAGAAAGAGGCCTCAGAAGAAACCAGTCCTGCTGACACCTTGATATTGGACTTTGCCCACTGGAATTATGAAAAAATTAATTTCTATTATTTAAGCTACCCAGTCTGTGGCACTTTGTTATGACAGCCCCAGCAAATTAAGACATTTTGTGTTGGATGTTGCAAAGGGCGCATTCATGAACCACATCTAACATATCATATCATTCCTTTTATGTATTACCTTTACATATGACTTCATCTACTTTTTCCCTTTCTTACTTGCTCTTTACCTGTTTCCTTATTTATTTCTTTCTATCTCTCATGCTACTGCCATCCTTCTTGGGTACCATATTGTGCTTGGCATTCCCTAAGGGCTTTCCACTGCCCTTGCTGTACAGCTGGCTTGGAAGGAGAGGCTGGAGCTCTTGTACTCTTTCCAGGGCCTGGAGAGACACACATGGGCTGTGCCTCCAGGCTTGCGATGATTTTCCGGCCATGTGTTTCCCTGTTTGTGAGCAGGCCACCCAGACTCTGACCTGGCTCTTGAACTCAAGCCACAAAACTCACAGTTTCTGCTCGGAGGTAGCCTTTCCTGTTGTGGTATCTATTCTGAAGTTAACTCACACAACTGCTTTCTTAGAGTAGTCCAACCAAACCCCGCTCTGGTACCCTTCCTGCTTTGAGCTTCTACTTCTTTGAGTGCAGAATACCCTTAGGGTTGCTCTTGTCCTTTTGCAGTAGATTGTGTGTGTGTGTGTGTGTGTGTGTGTGCGCGCATGTGTGTGTGTGTATGTGTGTGTGTGTGGTATATCCTGGATAGCTCCTTTCTATCATTTTCCAGTTTTTCACAAATTTCTCTGAGTTTCCAACTCATTGCAAGTTCTCCCTCTTGTTTCAAACACACGCATATTTAGCTTATATATAATTAAGATGTATAAATAAATATGTTTAATTTTTGTTGTATACAATTAATTTGTATATAAATATATAAATAAAATGTATTTCTATATTTCAATTTTCTTTTAAAATATTTTCTCTGATTTTTAAGGATTTGTCCAGGGAGGGGTAGATTGTGGAGCGTATTTAATCCACTGTGATGAAATAAAAATTGACATCTTTTATATTATGACTTGTACATTATTTTGTGAGTTACCTTACTTTCCTCTTGAAATGAGGTTGTTTATATATACATTCACATCTAAGTAATACAGCAGACCATATACATGATTTGACCTAGTTTTTTTCACGTATCTATATTTGCTTCCTTAAATGTAAAATATGAGAGAGAGATCCCTAAGGTCCTGCCAGATATCAGTGAAATCCAGGGAGACCATGGATTCTTGTATCTGTCTTAAGTCCCATCTTACTGTGGGGATACATACAAAGGACACACATTTCATCCTCAAAATACTGAAGAACATGGTAAATTTCTCTTTGAGGGGGCTTTAAGATGGGTTACACTTCTCAACACAAGACTGAAGTTTCTTCAGTATCCTCTTTAGCTATCTCTACTGCTAAAATCTCACTGACTGTGATATTGTTCTCTCCAATTCACTCTTCTCCATCTCTCTCCTGAAACTCTTGCTCTTTCTATACCTCTCCTCCTCCTGCCTTCCTCTCCTCTTACATCATGCCCCTCTTGTTTAGCCAAATTCCTCTCAGTATTTTTTTTCTCTTCTACCAACCTATTACTCTTATCAGCACAAACAGAATCTTCTTCAGAAGGTGGGTATAGTAAAAGCTTTAGAAGCTTATACTTTAATCTTTGCTCCCGTTGGGCAAGATGCTGTAGTTCTGTATAGACAAAATGCAACCTACGGGCTTTGTCAGAGGTGCCGTTTTCACCGGGAAATGTACAAGGAGGAAGAACAAATTGAGCTGCTTCTGCTTCCCCAGGACCAATTTGTATGAAGAGGCATTTAGACTCTGTCTAATCATCTTGCTCTCAGAATCCAACTGGAAACAAGCGTGCAACTAAGACTTACTGATTTATAATTGGAGACGTTAATTGGGGTTCTTGGCGTGATCTACATAGATAATGTCTATGTTGACATGTGAGGGTAGTTAACTCATGTGCTTGCTATTGCCATGACATGAATTAAAATTTTTGGAGTTGAAGTATAAAGTAATAGTTAAGGGCATGAATTTGGTATCTCACAGAACTATGTTCCAGTCCTGACTCTCCATTTACCTGGAGAGATGTTGGGCAAGTTACTTAATTTTTATTAGGCTCAGCTTCTTCATCTATGACAAAGAGATAATAATGATACCTCCCTTAAAGTTTTACTGAAACATTAAATAAGGTAATGAGGGTAAAGAACAGTCGAGATCACTTTCCTAGGATCCACAAATGCCCTAGCACAGACTGCAGGGTCCTGCACGATCTGATTCCTGGGGGAGTCCAACCTCCTACCCCCCCACCGACTCCCAACATGTGCTCCACACACTAGTTGCATCTAATAACATGTTGTGCATGGTTTCTGTGCTATTCTCTGCGGATAAAGAGATGAAGAGATGTGGCTCCCGGCCTGGAGGCACTCACATTTTATTAGGGAGCAAGAGACTCATAAACAAGTTGGCAATCCTGGTTGTTAAGCATTAAACCAATGGTTAAACTGTTAGGAAAAGGGAAAGAAGACAGCTATTAATTTTGCTTGGATAGAAAGTGGGTGGGAAGAAATACAGTCAATCTGAACAACTCACTGTTTGTCATAAGAGGATTAATACAATTCCAAAAATCTCCGGAAAATGGGATTTATTCGACAGAAAAGGGTATGAGAAGATTGAAGAGAACCAGAATCACAGCCAAGCTGGGGACACAAAACAGAGTTGTTCCTCTTTTCCTCCCAGTAAATTAACTTCCCTAATGTCCTAAGTAGAGGTTTCACAGGGTAGGTGAAATATTATACATCCCAGCTGAATAAGGCCAGCTTTGTTTTATTAAATAGCCCATATTACAGATTATGTTGAGTGGTTCTGAGCATTTAGATCACTGTGACTCAGCTCTGAGTAAGTGCTCTGGGTTCTTCTTCTGTATGGTTTTCTGGTCACCGTGTAGCTGTGCACCAGCACCGTGGCATAGCTGGGTATTCTCAGATGGAAGCACGATTTCTATCACTAGTAGGTGGTGTTAGGCTTCATTGGCTACACTGTTTACAACCACGGCCCATCTTTCCAGACTTGGTACTTCAGCTAACTGCACATCCTCCCTCTGGAACTCCCTTTCCACTTTCTCTTTCTTCAAGATCCAGTTCAAAAAATGTTTCGACACATATGCTCCTTCCCTCCAGTCTATCACTGGCACAAGGCAATGACTGTGTCTTATGGTTTTTGTGTTCCTAAGCTCCCTCACACTCATTACAGACTCCACACACGTTTGCGGGACGAATGATGTCGAGCACGGATGTGAGACTTCTAAGACCCTAGTGAGACACCAGGCAGGAGGCTGTTGGAGTTCTCAACACAGGGCGTGATAAAGGCTCAGACCAGAGTGGCTGCAGTGAGAAGGAAGAAATGGTTCGTGTTCCTTTTAATTCAGGAAAATTTCATATTATCTACCATGGTCACCAGACCAAACCTGAATTTTGATTCTGATTTGATTCCTGAACATGAGAAGGAATAACTCATTGGTCTACAAAGGTAGACTGCCAATTCCCTAGTTGTCCAGACCTGACATTATTGCTCAAGGAGCAGCCACAAATCAGTTATAGGGGTGAATTTCCAGGCAATCTGGGGGAAATTAAGTAAGTTATTTTGGATTTGTTGGGCTACACATATTTGAACAAGTATATCTTTGGAGTCAACCCCAGAGAAAAGATAAGAGAACATTTTAATCTGAGTTTAAAAGTAAAAATGACAGCGTCATCACCCAGATCCCAGTCTTAAATATATGTGTGTGTGTGTGTGTGTGTGTATATATATGTTCATATATTTATATAAATGTTTTCCTGATCTGGCAGAGTTGATGCAATAATTCCTGCTGTTGGTACTGAGTGAGGCTTCAAAAGAAGCAACACCTCAGCTAAGATCCCAAATTTTTACTCTGTTGCTAAACCATATTGTCTTTTTTGGTGTTCATAAACCATCTTGATTGTTCCAGTGCAGTGAATACACTACAATAATACTAATTTGATAAGAGCGTCCCGGAACTTGTAGACAATTATGTGTTGACACAGTGATGGGAGATTTGAGGTTCATCTTTTTTTTCTGGAGTTTGTAATCTGAGGAGACGGAGTACAGAAAAAACGAAAATTCTTTGTTATGGAGCTATAAAAATGCACCGAGTAAAACGTGTACTTATCAAAATCGTTTCAGTGAAGTAGCCATAATGAGGAAAGGTTTTTTGTTTTTTTTTTTTTCCTGTACTGTACAGTCAGTATTACAATGAGAGGCAAAAAACCACAAAACAAGCTGGTAAAAGGAGTTTATTCTCAAAAGCAAGTTTAGTGTACATTCTGGGATCAAAACAAAATCAACCCAAATTCTTGTTTATTCTGCTTCACAATAAAAGCCAGTATTCAAGATGACAACATTCAGGCACTGTAAGATTTTCAAACACAAAAGATTTCATTATATTTATAGCATAATTTCTTTAAAGAGATGGAAAAAATAAACTCAAATTCAAATCAGGAAGCTCTCAATAAAGCTTGAGATTAAGAATTCTTCCTATTTAATAATTGTTAAGAAAACCTTCCAGTTACTGTGACATTCCATGCCAAGAACACCTCAGTTAATGCAGACTTTTTTATTGCTAAATACCACTAAGTACCCAATCATATCATATACATATGTGACTATATATATAAAACATATATAAATATTACATTTAACATTAGTCAAATAGATTGGTGATTAATGCTTTTGCTTTGGAAACCCTGAATTTCAGTAGAATTGAGATGCTGCACCCTTGAGAATCTAACACCCTTGAGAAAAGCCACATAACGGTTCTCACGAAAAAACATTTGACCTGTATAGGTGGATGTGCCAATGGCACCAGATAAGGGAGTTAATTAATTGGTTTGGGAAAGTTTTGTTGCCTTCTTTGTGCCAGGCACTATTCTAGATGCTGGAGACACAGCAGTGAACAAAACGTGGGACTCGTAGTCTAGTGGTTATGAATTTGGTTGTTTGCTAAACCCAACATGAACACTATTACATCTGAGGAAGCCTAATCAGGATAATGTTCCATCTTTCAAGCCTATGCTTTGTTTCACATTTGCAGCTAAAAGTGAGTCTTCCAAAGCATGCGAAGAAATATTGAGCAATGTTCATACAGAGTGTGAGTAATGGGGATGTGGATAAATTATCACATCTAGAGATTTGCAGACAAAACCCACTTCCTAATGTGCCTTTTAAAACGCAACGGCACGGTGACAATTTCAAATAGATGCCAACAGGCACAAAAACAGCTCTTACCATGTTCTTCCATTAATAACAGTACTTTAATTGTGGATAAATAGGGCTGTACTGTTTATGAAGGGCTTTCAGACACCCTCCTCATTCTGTACAGGAGCTAGGGAAGATGTTATCTCCATTTGACAAATCCAGAGACTGGGGTTTCAGTGGGTTTTCAAAGGTCACACAGTAAGTTGTATAACTAAAACTAGGACTCAAATCTTAGGGCAATGATTCCACCCTGATTTCCTGGGCACCTCAGTAGTACTCCTTTCATAGGCTTTGCTGGTTTAGCATGGGACTGTGGTCTCTGGAGATTTTACTTCCTAAGATCATTATAGTTAAAGTTGTGTGTGCTGATTTGAGAAATATTCTCATGTCCTGATGCTGAGAATTCTGAAAGCAGAGTCTTGAGCAATAATATAAAGAATATGCCTAGTTACTGAAAGTTCTGGCATTTGGATTTGAGCTAATGGCCAGGTTCTGATCTATTTTATTCATTAACAAAATCGGTGTTAGATTTCGTATTAGTAGGACTATGAATTGTAAATACTGTTATTGTGGCTAAATTCCAAAGTGAGCAATCATATAATGGCAGTTTTCAAATGGACAATGTTAATTCCTTAGAGAATAAAATCAATAGCTATACAGTATTTTCTTGGAATCTCGAAACATTCGAATGGATAAATGCAACTAGTGTGTAGAACACATATTGGGAGTTGGGGATGGAGGTGTAGGCGGTTGGACCCCACCAGGAATCAGATCATGCACGACCCTATAGGCTGTGCTAAGGCATTAGTGGACCCTAGGAAAGTGACCTCAACTGTTCTTTATGTACATTACCTTATTTAATGTTTTAGTAACACATTAAGGGAGGTATTTATCTGACGTGAGCTCTATATTGGGCAGTACCTATGGGGCAATGCAACATAAAATTTTACCTGAAAGTTTTGCAGAAGGAATTAATGCTCAACCAGAGATAATGGTCAACAGCATCAGTTTCTGAGAACATTTGACAAACACAAAAAAGACCTTTGAATTTCTAAGAACACTCCAAGGAAATGACGTACACTGAATTTTCTCAACAATGACTTTTCTCATTCTAATATGATTATCTGGAATTGCGTGTGTGTGAATTTAACCCGTGTTTAAAAGAGTGGATAAACAGTACATGTGCAGGTTGGTTATTTGTGAAGTTGTTCTATCCTATCAGATGATTTTACAGGATGAAATTTTTTAAAAAGCCCTCGGGAAATAAGATTGAACCACCCTTGATGGTTTTCCTCTTAAAATAAAGCGATCCATTTAAATCAAATGCCAATGGCCAATCTAGTTGCTCATCTGCAGTCTGAGAGCACATGCAGAGGCGCCATTGCTTCTGGAAAAGTGCTTCCCATGCCGTTTCTCACTTTTACAAATGCTTCGCTATTTTCATACCCTTTCACAATTTTTAACTCGTTTCTTTTTCACAAAAATCCTATGTGTGTGTTGGAGAGGGGTACTATAATTCTCATTTTTAAGAGAAAACTTAGACTCAGAAAAGATAAATATCAGACCCAAGGTCAAAATGTGCTGAAATTTAGGTTTTTGTATTGCAAATTCAACTCTTATCCCCCTAGGCCTATTTTTTTTAGATACGGAAATGTCCCCTTCCTTCCAAAAAAGGTGCTACCACTTCAAGCTGATATAATGGTTTAAATTGCCACTGGGAAGGACAATTACTGCAAAGCAGGAAGTCTGAGAATGTGACAACCCTGACCTCAACATTAATTATGCATCAAATAATAAGAAGTGGGTCAGTGGAAGAGCCAAAGATATTATGTGACGCATCACTCACTGTAATAGCAGACTTTGGGTTCTGGTAGAGACAGCCTCACTTAGAAATTATTTTTGTGGGAATTTGGTTCTCAGTTTGACCCTTCCTCCAGAAAGATGGAAGTCTGTGTGGTTTCCAGAGGCTAACCTACGATATTGTGTGTTCCACATTCTTACGTAATTCTGGTGGAAGAAGCTCTGCGGTCCCGAGGACCTCAGGTGCTAACTCGTAATAGAAACACAAACTGGGAACAAGTTTGCTGATGATCCCTAGGTAAGGCCCATAAACTTATCTAAGGCAGAGTTTGATAAGCAGTCCTAGTTGTAATTCAGTATGCTTTTCCCTTTGAATAGAAATCAGGACAAAGGTATTTCAAGTTGGGTGGTATAAGCAAACGTTTATAAGAAGAACTGAATTACATTAGTCCTACATTTTTCCCTCACTGTGATATTTGTCTACACTGAACCAAAGAAGATATCAAGAAAAAGCAAAAACCAATGATTTCGAAGATTGGTCTCAGTTTAGCAGATCCTCCTCAATATAGCAGAAGTAAACATTTTGAACCAGAGACGAAGACCAAAATAAGGGAAAAAAGATTCCCCGCTGCCCATCGTGAAAACGTGTGCTCAGTCTTTAAATTTAAGGAGAGATGTTTGATAAATTTTTTTCAACTTGCCAAGAAATGCTAAACACAGTAAACAAACCCAGTCCTCCTGCTCAAAATGTATGAAATTTCAATTCCATTTTTAGGGTACTGCACACAGCTGACATATCTGTTTGAAATGAAAAATTGTTTCTTGTAATTTCTTTTTCTTCATGTGCTTTATTCTGAGCCAATGTGTCAACTTGGTATTATAAGTGTATTTGTGTCCATACCATGTGATACATACTCCAAATGAAAAAAAAAATGTTGATAGATTTAATTATGTTTATTTGAACACTTGATAAAACAAAACAACAAACCTTCAAGATTAACCTTTAAGGATTCTCCAAGCTGACTGAATCTAAACCTCATAAATATTTTTCTCTAATATGAGAGTTACGTGATTTATAAGATTTTACTATTTTGAAATGTACACTTCAATATCTGATGTTTTAGGACAATTCTACCAACAAGTTGATTCTGGAAGGCTCATGCCCCACATCTAATCATACACCAGACTCTATCAATTTTTCTCTCAGTAATGACATTTTAATCTGCTCCCCCATTTCTTACTGCCATGGTTCAAGCTTCCCTTTCTCTTCTTTGGCATGTTTCTAATGGCATTCCTTCTCTGGGGCCTCTGAACCTCTAAGATTATCCCACTCCAGTCCCTCCTTCACATTGCTGCCAGGGTTATCTTTTCAAAAGACAATTATGGTCACTTAGCATCTCAACCAAAACCTCTGTTGGATCCCTTTTGTCTTTAAAATAAGTCCAAGAATAATAAAAATAATAACGGGAGCTAATAGATCCACATAATCATCTAACAAATTTGTATAATGTTTATTTGCCATTTAAGTGGGTATGTAGAGGAACCTTATTTTATTAATTTGTATTTCCTTGGTGACGTGATGTTGGTAATCTTTAGATGCATTTATTTGTCATTCATGTATCCTCTGTGGTGAAATATTTATTCAAATCTTCTATTTTGTTTCTGTTCACAGACATCGTTTTTCATGGTACAATGTGAAAAGCACTCCTTTTAAAATCTGGAAGAAGGCTGAGATGCCCGCTGTCACTGATTCCATTTAATAAGGAAGAACCAGTCAGTACTAGGTACATACATGGATCCTTGACTTGTGACAGAAGGACAAACAGGGAAAAGATGGACCACGTCATGAATGGCGTGAGATAATCAGTCATCCATTTGGAAAAGAAAGAATTTGGATTCCCGCCTCACAATACACACTAAAATCAACTCTAGATGGATTTAAAAATTTAATCTGAAAGGTGAAACTTTAAAACTTTTAGGAGAAAATATTGGAGGCTATCTTTATGGGTGTATGGCAGAGAAGTATTTTAGAACCAAGCACAGATGATACCTCAAAAGAAAAAGATCGTTTCGTTAATTACAGTAAAGTATAAGACTGTTCATTAAAAGATCTCTTAAAGAGAGTGATCTAATTTGACAAAAAATCTAGCCGAATCAGAAAAATAAAGGAAACAAATCCATCTCTCTTGTAAATGTTGATATAAAAGTCTAATGTAAAATATTAGCAAATAGAATCTAGCAACTATTAAGAGGCGAATGCCCACTATCACTGCTTTTATTTAAAATTTTTCATGAAGTACCAGTTAACACAATTTGAAGAGGTAAAAGAATCAGAGGTACAAAACTTGCAAGTAAAGAGGAAAAATTATAATTACCTATAGATGATGTTTCTAGATTCCATTTCTGGACAGCCTAAGTTAATCACCTAAAATTCAATTGGAAACAGTGAAGGAAATTATTAATGTGACTATCTCTTTAACATAAAAATCAGTAGTTTTCCAGAGCCCAGCCACCAAGTAAGATAATATAAAGAAAACACTGCACTTATAATATCAGCAAGAAGATAAATGCCTAATCCTAAACTTAGCAGGAAATATACAAGATCTTTATAACTTTTCAAAAATTCTATTCAGGCATATAAATGAAAATTTGAATACATGAAAAGTTGCAACTTCTTCTCGAGTAAGAAGACTCATTATGGTAAAGATATAAATTTTCCCTAAATTAACTTATAAATTTAGTAGAAACACATTAATAAAACATTAATTTTGAATTATTTCTGGAACTTGTAAAGCTAATTCTAAAATCCATTAAAAAAAACAAAAAAGGAAATAGGATTTTAAAATGAAAAATAAAAAGTTATAGGGCTACACTAAATCAGGCAAATATAAGAATGTATTGTAGGGGAGCAAAATTTGCCACCCCACAATATGCCACTTTGGGATATTGACTATTTTGAATTCAAGTTAGTTGAGAAACAGCTAGTGCAAGGACACTCCAACCTGCTGTGTCTTCCTGAAAGTAGGAAATAAATCTCCCATGTGAAAGGTACCCTCTGTCCAGGAGGTAGACAGACATCCTTACCACCAGAGCTGGGAGATTTAGGGCTGAGAAAGCTATACAAACAAACCTTGTTACTTTACTAGTTTACTACGCCAAACCCAATGTCTTTGTCTTGTTGGTTCTTCACAAATTTATTATTTCTTCATCTAAAAAGTATAAAGCTGCCTGCTTTGGTCATTTCTTTAGGCCTTAGATTCTTTTGGAGCCCCCGTAGATAGAAAATTAAATATGATTTTCTCCTGTTAATCTGTCTCATGTCAATTTAATTTTTAGATAAGCCAAAAGAACCAAGAGGCATAGGGGGGAATTTCCCCCTCTCTTACAGTATTAATACAATATTTTTGTATTGGAATCCAGACTAGTCAGATCAATGGAACAGTTCTGAGGTGCAGAATACACACAAATACACACGCTAATTTAGAATCTGATATAACTAGACTTTCGATCAATTGCCATTGAAGGGGAAAAATCGAGATGTTTATTTCATTCTTATTCTTAAATTGAATTCCAGGTTTGTCAACAATTTAAATGTTAAGATTAAACCTGTTTTCTACCCTGCATCCCCTAAAACAAGTCTGTAAAAATACTAGAAAAATGGCCAAAGAATGTTTTTATACTAATGGAATGGGAAAGATTTTCTTTCTAAACAAGATAAAAAACTTAAAAGCCAGTAGTTTAAAAAATAAAATAAAAATTACACAAAATTAAAACAAATTTTTTGAACAAATACCATAAAAAAAGTCAGACCAGGAAATGTATTTGTGATATGAATAACAGGGGACTTTTTTTTTTGGTGAGGAAAATTGGTCCTGAGCCAACTTCTGTTCCCAATCTTCCTCTTTTAGCCTGAGGAAGATTGTCTGTGAGCTAACATCTGTGCCAATCTTTCTCTATTTTATATGTGGGACACCACCAAAGCATGGCTTGACAAGCTGTGTGTAAGTCTGTGCCCAGGATCCAAACCCATGAACCCCAGGCCACTGAAGCAGAGCGCACAAACTTACACTATGCCATGAGGCTGGCCCTGAATAATACGGGACTTTTAAGCTTAACTTCCTTAATATGTAATAATTCCTTCAAATCAATAATGGAAAATCTAAATTTAAAATGGGCAGAAAACAGTTCATAGAGAGTAATACAGGTATCTAATAAACATGAAAGAGACTTCACTTCACTCATAATAAAAGTAAGTCTAGGAGACGCTTTTTACATCAGGTTTGCAAAACCCCCAAATTTTGATACCACACTGTTTAGACTAAGGGTGGGGGTCCACTTTTAGTGGAGCTGCAAATTAATATAAGGTTTTACTAGGGCAATTTGGTACTGTCCAAATTTTAAATGTATCTATTTTTGACAAGAAAATTTCATTTCTAAGAATTTATTTTACAGACATATTTTCACGTGTTCCTAAGATCATGTATGTTACAATAGCTTTGTGATAACGAAAGAATGGGTATAATGTAACTGTTGACCAATGGGTAACTGGTTAAACAAATATGATGAACACAGTGGGATACTGTGAAGCTGTTAAAAGAATGAGGCAGATTCAAATATGCTGACGAAGAAAAGTTCTCCAAGAAATAGTATTAAATGGACAAAATAAGATGCAAAATAAGACAAAATATATCCTTTATATAAATAGTGATATATGCATACAAAGTTTTCTGAAAGGATGCACATGAATCTATTACTGGTGATTGAATCTACAGAAGGAGAAATTGGATCAGAGAAGAGAAAATGATTTACTTTTTATAGTATCTTTAGTACTTCCTAACTTTTTAAAGTCATATTTATGTATTACTAAATTTCCTAGACAAAAAGCTAAATATTTTGCAAGATATTATGGAAAAATAAGAAGGGAGAGGACTTGGGCATCTTGGGACTCAATCGATGACTTAATGGGCTAGGAACCTCCCTGAGATGCTGTGGGTCTATCCTTGGAACGTGGGCTGGCTGAGATGTGGGAACCACTCCTTTGGTTTGCTCATCTGTTTCTACAGGAAGACAATGTCCCACAACGTCTGCCTTCCTTTGCTCTCCAGTTTTTGCGACTTCCTGGCTGTCTGCCTGGATCTTGCCTCTCTTGTGACTTGTTTCCTGGTGCTCTTTGCTTTCCTTGCCTGCCTGGTTCTCTCCTGGGTTGTTGCCGAGCCACACAAGTCACGTGCTTTCCTGGACTCCTGACTCCTTGCCTGGTTCTTGGCCGCATGTTTTCTTCCTCTTGAGTGGATTACAGTGGAATGTTTGCTAAAGCTTTCTTTTTTGCTTTCACTTTGGCTTTCTCACTCTCATAGGTCCCTCGTCTTCTTCCTGGGAATTTGCATTCCTTCCAGGGTTCAGCACAGATGGAATTGAATAATAAAAGGAAGTTTTTTGTAAAGAAAGCCAAAGCAGGAAAAGAAAGAGACGCTTAGGATGTAATAGAAGGGACTTGTGAAAGTGGAGGCAGAGGGAGTCTGTCTTCAGAGTGTAAAAAGTCTGATTGTCTTCCTTGACCTCAGGACCAATTGGTTAGAGTGACTTTCTTCCTTCCCCCTGCACTTTGCTGAAGGTATAGAAAGTATGCTAGAGCTCCAGGGATGTGGGTAGGACAGAGTTGTGTGGGAAAGAATGATTAAAAACGTGGAAAGAAGAGAAGAGTGGTGGGGTCTGTGGTGGGAGGTGGGAAGAGGAAGGCAGAACAAAGACTTCCTGGTGAAGAGAGGCTTCTGAAGAAGGATAAGCTAAGGTTGACCCACCGACACTACAGAATTGAGAAAGAAAGGCTTCTTCTCCAGGAGGGAGAAGACACATGGGTGCTGTCTTTTGCTTGGATTATTTTAGGGGCTTAAACTGGATATCAGGGGAACCCTCCTGGATGCTCTCGTGGATTCTTCCTGTTGGGCTGCGATGGATCATGTCACCGTGTTCTTCAAACATTAAGGTTATAGTAAAGGGTTGCAGATTCTTGGTCACATCTTTTCCCATGATGATTGATGATAACAGTTAAGAATGAGTATTATTCTTGAAAATGTTGAACTTTACCTCATTACACTGCTCCTGGAAAGCAGTGACAGTTAAGAAATCTCCCTATCCCTTATGACACCAAAAACACAAGCACAAAAGGTATAAATACATAAACTGGACTGTCACATTTAAAGCTTCTGTATCAAGCAACACAGTCCAGAGAGTGAAAAGGCAACCTATAGAATGTGTGAAAACATTTTCAAATCAAATATCTGACATGCAGTTAATATCCAGAATACACAAAGTTAAAAATATAAAAAATAACAACAGGGCCAGCCCCTGTGACCTTGTGGTTAAGTTCAGCATGTCTGCTTCGGTGACCTGGGTTTGGCTCCCAGGTGTAGAACTTGTCAGTGGCCATGCTTTGGCAGCTCACATACAAAACAGAGGAAGATTGACAACAGATGTTAGCTCAGGGCTAATCTTCCTCAGCAAAAGAAAAAAAATAAAAAACAAATAACCCAATTAAAGAATGGACTAAGGACTTGAGTGCACATTTCTCCAAAAAAGATGTACAAATGCCAACAAGCACAAGAAAAGATGCTCAACATCACTAATCGTTAAGGAAATGAAAATCAAAACCAAAATGAGATACCACCTCACACCTATTAGGATGGCTACTATCAAAAAAACAAAAATAACAAGTATCGGTGAGGATGTGGAGAAATTGTAACTGACAAAGTCTCTCTTCTTAACTAAGAAGTCTGAATCCTCTACCCAAGTAGGCAGCAACCTGTGAGCTTCTGCGTTTGTCTTTAACAAAAATCCTGTTAAATCAATTTAGCCAGACTCTCCCACCCTCAACATCAGATCACCCTCAGTATCTGATCAAATTTCTCATCCTCAGTGATCCCCCAGGTGATATCTGATCACCTCGGCCTGCTTTCAGCAAGAATCCTGTCAAGTCAGTTCAGCCAGAATCTCTCTTTCCCCTGATGTTTCCTCTTAGTAATTTTCCATTCACTGGTCCCCACCCTTCTTCTTGATTATAAATCTCCACTCATCCGTGCTGTATTCGGAATTGAGCCCAGTTCTATACAGAGCACACTTCCCCTATTGCAATAGTTCCCAAATAAAATCTGTTTTTTCCTCTTTAACTAGTATCAGGGTCTGGTTTTCTTTTAACAGAACCCTTGTGTACTCTTGGTGGGAATGTAAAATGGCGCAGCCTCTGTGGGAAACAGTACGGCAGTTCCTCCAAAAGTCAAAAATAGAACTACCATATGATCTAGGAATTTCACTTTTGGTTATACATCCCAAAAAATTGAAAGCAGAGTCTAGAAGAGAGATTCGTATATCCATGTTCATAGCAGCATTATTCACCATAGCCAAAAGGTGGAGGCAACCCAAGTGTCCATCATTGGATGAATGAATGCACCAAATGTGGTGTATACATACCATGGAATACTATTCAGTCTTAAATAGTAAGAAAATTCTGACCTTGCTACAACATGGATGAATCTTGAGGGCATTATGCTAAGTGAAATAAGCAAGCTACAAAAAATATACTGTATTATCTCACTTAAATAAAATGACTTGAGTAGTCAAATTCATAGAGGCAGAAAATAGAATGATGGTTGCCAGGGGTTTGGGGGAGGATGCATTGAGAGTTGTTGTTTATTGGGTGTAAATTTCAGTTCTGCCAGATGGAAAGAGTTCATGAGATTGGCTGCACAATGATGTAAATGTACTTAACATTACTGAACTGTACATACAAAAATGGTTAAGATGGTAAATTTTACGTTGTGAGTATTTTACCACAATGAAAATTTTTTTCCCAGTTTTATTGAGAAATAATGGTCATACTGTATAAGTTTATGGCGTACAGCACGATAGTTTGATTTACATATATTGTGAAATGATCACCACAATAGGATTACTTAACATGCAACATCTCATATAGATTCAATCAAAAGAAAAGAAAAAAAAATTCTCCTCATGATGAGAATCTTAGGATCTACTCTCTTAACAACTTTCTGTATCTCACACAGTAGTGTTAACTGTGGCCATCATGTTCCACATTACATCTCTAGTACTCATTTATCTTATAACTGGAGGTTTGTTAAGAAGGTAAATTTTATGGTGCGTATATTTTACCACAATGAAAAACTTTTAAAAACAGAAAGGAAAAGAGAAAGAAATGCCCCTGTCCTTCTGTGTTCCTGGGGTTATTGCAAAGACCCTCCCTTCCCCGTGCAACTTAGATATGCTAAGGGATGACCCCTTGTTTACTTGTGACAAGGCCAGACCAGATCTTCCAAATTCCCATTCTTTGCCTCATAAATGCTTAGCTGAAGTGTTTATCCCCACTGATTAATCTGGACAAAACACTGGTCAACTTGACCAAACTTTAGTCAGGCTTCTCCCCTCTCCATAGGCCTCTGGACCTTGACCCGCCCTTGAACTTCAACAAGCACTGGACCATGGAGCAGTCTCTCATTAACAAACCCTTCTGAAAATCAGCTGACCACAAAGAAAGACATTTCCTGCCCCACTCTCCAGTCATGCCACCTGCTTATTCCCCTTCCCACACCCAGTCCTTTCTAGCCTGTCTTGCTCCTCCTTAGAAAAGAAAAACACTTCCTGCCTGACCTTTGAGAAGCTTGTAGATCCTAAGGATGGAGCGCTCATTCTTCTGATTGCAATAGTCCCCCAACCTCCCCACACCCCTTGCGATAGCCTTTCAAATTGTCTCTCCTTACCTAAGTCCGGATTTGTTTTTGTCACTTGCAAAGTATGAGAATAACGTGTCCTATTTAACGTATGAAATATATTGACAAGACACTTAATGTATGAATTATTTATATTTCATAGGTAACACACATGTAATTGAATATGTGAGTCTAATTGTGTAGTATGTGTGTATGCATATTTAGGTATGCTGGCTAAACTTCACTATAATGCTGTCCTAAGTTATTATAATTTTTCTTTATAAGTATATTATTTGGAAAACTGTCATTACTCTTGTTTACAGGCCTTCTGGTACCACTCTTAAATTGGCAGTTTAGTTCAGGAAAATATTAAATTGTGGACACTTAAACACCTGTATAGAGGACAAAAAGTTATGCTCAGCTGGTTTGGTTTCCAATTTGAGATTTTAGCCTAGTCCATTCTAAAGTGCTACTTCTTTGCTTTGACTTTGCGAAATTCTGAATTGAGAGTAAAAACAAGTGTTCTTTGTAGTAAAATTTAACACTTTTAACTATAACCAGTACATCTTAGAAGTGTTCTGATTTTAAATTCACAGTGTTTTCAAATTATTTCCTTTTGATTTTTAAATTGCAGTTGTGTGTCAGGATTCCACATAGGGAACTCATGATAAATCAGCAACCATGATAATTAACACAGCCGAATGTCTGACCAAGACACTACCACTAGTCTAGCTTAAGGGGACACTAACATAGCAGCAGACTTTCAAGGTCAAATCTACATATTTTCTTCTCTTGATGTAAAGATTGTCCCATTCTGGATTTTTTCTTTCTTTTGCCTTTTTTCAAACATCTTTCTACTTTTGACTGGTAATTTTTGAGGAAGAGATGATACTCTGCTATCATTAAGTTTGATATTTAGAAAAATAGAAGGTTTGTGTTTTATATGGTCTTTTATTATTTATATTAAAATTTCCATACATTCACTCCCTCACTTATTGAGCTTTATGTGGTAGGTAATAAAGAAGATAAGATGGTTTACACAGAAATACCTGCTACATCAATGCTGCACTGATCTCTTCTTGGGTCCTCTCCAGTCCTATCTCAGCTGAATGTGGCAGCTCTACAACCATCCACCCTCATTGCCCAGGCCTTTGACTAACTTGGCCTGTTTATGAATTTTCTGGAGCTTTTATGCTCTTATGGGAGATGCACATGAATCTCAGGGGTGTAGGACGTTTTTTATTCTTTTCATTTTCTTCTGTACCTAGATCCCAAGTCACCTAAACTCATTTATGTGATGAGTTGACTGTATGCAGAAAGAGCTGATGGTACTTTCTGGAAAATCAGCATACACCTTTTCTCTGCTGTGGACTGGGAAGGTTTTTGGCCAAAAGATAGCTAGTGACCCTTGACAGTATCAGATCTAATCTCCTCACTCCACAGCTAAGGAAATTAGGCCATGAGAAATTTAGCACTTTTCTGGTATTTCATGCTGTTTGAGTGACAAAGCAAGGCCCCAGACCCCTCAGAAGCAGCCACACACCCAACCAATTGCATTGCCTCTGGTTTGAGTCAGATAAAAGTCAGATACCTTGCATGAAAATTAAACCATCAATCTTCCAATTTTTCACACGTGACAGAGTGGAGAGATTGAATTTTAGACCAAAATAGCCAGATATTTGGACTCTCTTGATAGTCACAGACTCTGAGACTGTCATAAGTTGGTGGCATTTAGGCAGGTGGTACCTAAGTACAAATAGATGTGGACTATAAAACCTTTTACCCAACCCAGATCTTTCTATTCTCTACTGAACGTTTTCTTCTTCATAGCTTGAGCCATTTGGTTACAGTTTCTGAACTTAAAATAAAGCATCCTGATTGGCTGTCATCACTTTAGTCACTGCATGATGTCAGGAAGATGGAACACACCAAGGAGAAACACTATGGAGGGCGAAATTACGCAGAACCAATTTTCAAAATTATGGAGCAGAACTATCACGAATGGTAGCATTGAAAACTACACTTGTGCAGGCATGCTTTTCAGAGGAACACCACATTTAGACAATTAAATGAAAAACATAAACTTTTCTTTTGATAATGAAAGTTGAATGATCAAAGAGGAAGCTGGGAGAAAGCGTGGCTGTGGAAAGCAAGACAGCATGAGGGGAGGGGGCTGCGTGGCTATCACCTCTTCAGCTCTGGGGTTGGTTGGGGGTGGGACTACCTGAGCATCTTGGGATTTTGGTTGCCCTTTCTGTAAAATAAAGCAAAAGCATGGCATGCTCTTTAGGATATTTCCAACTGAAAGATCCATAAAATTAGGTTCCAAAGTTGTGTTTAATTATTAAAACTATAATCTGAAGTTTTTTCCCCTAAGTTTGTCCGTGGTCTGAAAAAGGTATAGTAACTATATATTCATATTCTCAAACAATCCTTTAACTCCGAGAAAAATCCAGCAGAAAATTCCAAGAAATGTCATCCTTAGGTAAGAGTTACCTTAAATATCACAGATAGAGTTCAGAAGCCTTATTTCAGGCCAGCGCTGGGGCTCGTGAAATCTGTCTGTTTGTTCATTTTCTCCAGGAGACCCTTTCTGTTCTTGCATCTAACTCAGTGTGTTGTGATAAATAATGCAGTGCCTTCCCAACAGTTGCCTTAGCCATACGAGGGGTACATTTTAAAAAGAGAACAAGCAGACACAGAAATGGAAATTAACCCCAGGCCTGCCAGCCTCCGTCAGGAATAATGGCGTCACATAATTCCAGGGTTAAATGAGAAGTAGGTGCCTTTTTACTGAGTTTGGCTCTTTGTCCTTGCTTTAGTGTGTCATTGTAGCAACTGTCATGTAAGGTTAATGACAGCCCCTCATTACCCTTGTCAAATATGTAATAATGTGGCCCAACAACGGGTCTGAATGGCTTCTGCTTGTCAGACCCCTATGTTTTGCCTAGCAGATGGTCACTGTGTTTGGAGGGGCCCTCGCTCAGATCCATCACACTGATATCCTGAACACGTGTGTGTGCGGGAAGCATTTTCCCCTGATGGGACAGTGTGTGGCTAGAATACTAATTGAGCACAGCAAGACGACTGCAGACTTCACCCTCGCTCCTCCCCCAGATCCCTCTTCATTTTCTCTTCGGCTCTGGGGAAAGGGGGAAGACAGGACCTTTCTCGCCTCTCTCCTTCTATTATTTCCGGCGACACACAACACTTTTCAGCTGTGATATGCACCCGTTTTCAAACCCTTTATTTGGATCACTTAGGATGCAGCACCCATGAAATTTAGACACGTTCTATTCTCGGAGACGCGGAAACAAAGGAGGGAAAAAGCCTCAGTGAGGAAAGTGGCAGGGGGCAGGGCTTACTGAAAAAGAGCTATAGTCCAGGTGGCAGGAAACTAGAATTCTAGCCTGTGACCTTGAGCAAAGTCACTCCTCCCGCCTCTGTTGACTCCCCCAGGAAGGTGGCCTGGCTGCAGAAGGTGAGAGAGACACATGAGGACAGATACAAGAAGGATTCTCTGTCCTGCCCCAGGGCTTCTCCAACGGGCCCTTGCTTTTCTCATCCTCAGTGGTTTTTTTACATGATGTTACCTCCTTTCTCGAAATTGAACAGTGGCTCCCAATTGCTTAAAAAATCAACTTAAACTCTAAATCACTGCTGCAGAATTAGTTCCGAGGCAAGCCACTCTTTTCCCCTTACTAATCTGTTCCCACGATTTTTCAGGCTGCACAGACCTCTTCAGACACAAATCTGTCTGTTTTTTATGCACCAGTTTTCTTGGTTTCAAGTCTTTGCTCATGCCTAACCTCCCACATGAAACCCTGATGCTCCCTTGAATCAGCCCCTATTCTTCAAAAACATTACATAAAGACTTCCCCTAGCCCTGTATAGCTCTGGTAACTCCTGCGACTTTAAATATTCCTAATAAGTAAGGAATTACTTTGCTTGTTAATGTATATTCAGAAGTTTAGAACTATGAGCGAACTCAGCAATCATTCTGTGCAACCACTTCATTTTGGATATGAAGTAGTCAAGTCTGCATTGGTCAAGACCAAGTTCAAGGAGCTAATATGGTAGCACGACCAGCAGCAAGTTCTTTTGATGCTGAGTTTAGTTTTACTTTACACTCTAGCAGATCACCCACTTGCTGTATTTCACTGTTTAAGAGCTTGTTGTTATCATTGGTTCTTTCCGCCATCCCCTGTTCTCTCCCACAATGGAGGGCAAACTCCTTGTGGGCAGAAGCAGCGTGTCTTCCTTTGCAGGCCCTGACAGAGCCTGAACAGCTTTCTGGGCACAGGAAACGGACATCTCACGGAGCATATATGGCTACAGGTCACAGTGTTCATGCCAATCCCTTTTGTAATCTCTATGACATTTAACACTTTGCCAAATTATCTGTTGGCACTAATCTCTTGGTACTAACCTAACAAGTGACATTTTCTTTTGTATCTTTTGTGTGAGCCATCCCTGAGGCCGACGAGTCACTGTGAAGCAATTGTCATGAGCAAAATGTCGTGTTAGGTCTCATGGGGCAGAAAAGCCTGTAGCCTAGGACAGGGAGGTGTTCACTGTGCTGTGTTCCATTGACGATAGAGAAAACCTGCTTCTACGCAAACCTTCCAAGGATCTGAGAAGTGAGGCTGAAATAAACCAGAGGGAATTGCATCCAGTCTTTCCAGGATGGAAAAGGAAATAAATCCTCAGGCCTTTCTAACTCGGTCTCCCAGGAGGAAGATTCTATTTCAAATGATTTTAGATTTGGCATTTGCTGAGTGTTTCTTTTTTCTTTCATCAACTATACAGAAATTTCAGCATAAATGTTAAATAACTTTACTTCTTAAATCAGATCTAGATGACCATAAAATGCTTCTGTTCTCTTTGACTCCAGATACTGCTTCCTCAAAAGTCTTTACCATATTGTTTCATTTAGTTGCATTCTTGCTAAAAATCATGCAGCACATATGCACTCCCTCCATAGCTTTCCTAAGCCATAGGGATGATCTCCTTTGAATATTAGCAAAGTTATACATTCTAATTGTCATTTAGCAATCATTCTTTGCTCTCTCAACAAACATTTACTGATCTCCCAATATTTCAAGTATCATTCTAAAATATAGAAAGATAAGGCAAAAGCCTTGGTCTGTACACACTCACTATCCAGTGGTAGAAGAGGTGCGTATGCAGATAAACTTGATCATTCAAATGGATGCTCCTCTTATTCTGTACGTCCTCTGGTCTGAGCCAATCCTCTCTCCCTTCTCATCCCCACAATTTACCACCTGCCTTCAGGAGTTCTTGTCCACATTCAGCAATCTTCCCCATATTCCCAAACTTTTCTCTGAATGCTGCCTCTGCCTCCTGAGTCCTTCATCGGTGCCCAGCTGGTCCATAAAGACAGGGTTTCTTATGAGAAGTTCGTTGCTTATTTCTCTCTTTTATTTCTCTTCACAGTAACTTAGGGCTGAGGTTTGGAGTCTGTGTCCTCCTCTATCCCCACTACCAATTCTGGTCATTATTTCTGCTCCACCTTATAAAAAAATCCAACTTTCTTCCTACTCCTTTAAGCCTTACACCATCTGGTAAAACCACCTGTCTCTCCTCAGTGTGTGGTCTGCCAATAATCTCTTGGTAACCAACTCTTTGTTTATCACGAGTTCTGGATCACACGGATAGCCACAGAGACGGCCTCTCCCATGGACTGATCTCTCAGTTTCTTAACCACTTATGTTTAGTGACTTTCCATCTCAGCTATTTTCTCCCATAGTCACATTGCCATAATCAGGAACTGTCCTACATTTAAAATAACAAGACAAAATGGCCTATTTTCTTCCATCATCCTCCTCCTAATTCACATGTTGAAATATACACTGGCAACATCGGTCCATAGATTTCTATGATTTCTCTTGCTTCCCCTTTTCTCCTGGCTCTATTTGCCTTCTTATCCAGTGAGGATTCAGTGATAAATCATAATCACTTCCTTGCAAAAGCCCTCAATTGCCTTGCCCTTGTTTTCATCCACCATATTTTCCATCCACAATATTTCTTGGCAAAATCCCAAACCAGGATAAATCCAACCATCTGTCTCCCTTGTGGCTACATCTGAGTAGCTGATTGTCGCTGGTGAAAATTACAAACCGGGCAGACAGGTTTTCCTTCAAATGTATCAATACCATTTCAAATGAGTACTTAACATGGCCCGGAAATCTGTGTTTCTCTAGTAAGCTCGCCCTAAAAGACCACTCTTGTGTCTCTTCCTCTCTCTTCAATGCTGTCTCCATCTTCTTCCCCGGAAGAGTTCTTGCCCAGTATTCCCGCTCCCTGTCTGGGCCCCTCCAATTCATTGTTCACACAGCATCCAGAGTGAGTTTTTAAAAATCCAAAGTGGATTACATTGGTCCCCTAGTGAAACCACTAAAATGAAGTCCTGTCATACTGGAACAAAGTGCAAATTCCTTAATGTGGTCTGGCTCCAGTCTACATGTTTTTGGTTCTCACTTCTCAGCCACTCTCTGGCCAGGTCCACTGCTGCTGTCAGTTCCTTGATTACCAAACTCTGTCCCCTTTGACAGCTACATTTGCTAGTTTCCCTTCACCTGGCTAACTCCCTTTCTGTCTCAGATTAAATGTCACTTCTTCAGAATGGTGTTCTCTGAACCCTCCATTCCAAACTCTTTCCCTCTCAGCCCCTCTTCTAGCACATTTCTTCCTGTTCCTCATAGCGTCATGAGAACTTATAACCTACATTCATACGTGTGATTCATTATTTAACTTCTGTATCTTCCACTTGACTCCATAAAAGAAGAAACCTTGTCCATTTTGTTCATCATTGTCTACTCAATGTATAATAGAGTTATTGCTGCTTAGCAGGAGTGCAATAAATATTGGTTGACTGAATGAAAAATGGTCGGAATGAATTACTGTTCAAAGACGGCTTTGCCTGAGAAAATTGTGGGAAACTTTCACTGTGGAAATATCAGTTGAAAGGGAACTATGAAGTTGCTTGACAAAGAGAAAAGGAAATGGCAGTTCAGAGACATAGAATATCATTAAAGTGTGAAAAACCAGATGTGTCAGTAGAAAGGTATATTTGCTGTGGTAGAGATGTGTGGGCCGTACAGGAAAGGGTGAGAAGTTGTGGTAGGCAGAATAATGGCCCCACAAAGATGGCCATGTTCTAACCCCTGGAACCTGTGGATATGTTAGGTTATATAAGAGAAAATTAAGGTTGCAGATGTAATTAGGAAGTAAAGTGCTGATTAGCTGACCTTGAGATGCAGAAATCATCCCGGACTTTCCAGGTGGATCAGATATAATCTCAAGGGTCCTTGAACGTGGAAGAAGGAGGCAGAAGAGTCAGCAGGAGAGTGATGTGATGTGATATGAGAAAGACTCAACTGTTGTTGCTGGCTTTGAAGATGGAAGGGGGCCACAAGCCAAGGAATGCAGGTAGCTTCTAGAAGCTGGAAAAGGCAAGAAAACAATTCTGCCCTAAGGCCTTCAGAAAGGAATGCAGCCCTGCAGACACCTTGATTTTATCCCAGTGAGACCCATTTCAGACTTCTGATCTCCAGAATAAATGGCAAGATCCTAAATTTGTGTTGTTTTGGTGGTAATTTGTTATAGCTGCAGTAGGAAACTAATACAGAAATGAAGTTAGGGATAAAAACTGGGATCAGACTGAAGAGCCCTATCACAAAGCTCCATAGTCTGGCCTCCATACTTCAGGAAGTGGGGGAACAGCAGGTATTTTAAAGCATGGGAGCAGCATGGTCAGCTTTGTTTTACGAGACCATCCCTTTGTATCAGTGTGGGTGCATGCGGCATTGGTGGCCTATTGGTGGCAGAGTGACCACTGTGGAGACTTCTAAAATATTCTATGTGAGTGATTAGGAAAACCTGAGAGAAGTCCCTAGAGGCCTTTTTTGGCTACACATAGTTATTTAGCTCTTAAGTTTTCATAAATTTATTTTTTATTTCTAAATCTAGAACAAAAGTTTCTGAACTACAGTGGCTTTTTAAAATACCAGTTTATGTCTTTCTGAATTCCTAATACTAATACTAGCTGCTCAATAAATATTTATTGATCGTGTAGTGGTTTATGACCAGGTAGATATCCTTGCTTCTCTGGATCTGTGTCAATTTCTTATACAAACTAGGAAAGGTGTCAGGAATACCAATCGTCAATTGCTATTCTTCCACTGGCTGACTCCATCTTCTAGGATCATGGTTTTCTAGTCTATAAAACGAGCATTAAAGTAATTCCTACTTTCTGAATTTCAAAAAGGAATAGGATAAACTTGAAAAGAACATCGATTATTGGGAGAGGCAGCCCTTGTTCTGAGGATCTAAATTCAAAGCAGAATCCTCAAAACACCAATGATCACGCAACATCTGTCTATCTTGAGCTCAACTGAAATCACTGGGACCTTAATTTTCCCCTGCTTCTGAAGAGAGGATGACAGAGGATTATAAAAAGCTGTGTGCCAGTTTAGTTTGTAACTGCCTCCTTTTTCCCTTGTCTAAACTACTTAAAAAAAAATAGGACAGCTGTGGAATGAGCCAGTTCAGCAATCTGCTTCTTGCCTATCATCCTGCCCCACTGTCTGTGTGTTCCTCTGGGAAGAAATCCTAGGGAAAAGACGGCAGGAAATCACTGGCAAATTCTAGAAGTTCTTGGGGGCGGGAATAGGCAGGAAAGCACAGAATAAACTATAAATGCAGTAAAGGAGGCAGCTACTCCCTTGGGGCTGATCAGAGGAAGTGGGCCTTCCTCCTCGGGGACTAAAGCATTGAAATTAATTATTTCATTTTATACAAATACCTCACCTGAAATGAAAGGAATGAAATACTCTAATGCAACCACAGGCCTCCTGATAAATATGAATGTGAATTCACACACATATGCACATATACATATGTAACCAGAGAAATCAAGCAGTATGAGTTATGTGTATTCAAACGATCAAGTGTCTTCACGCCAGCAGTTTTCTAGATAGTAGCACTGTCCCTTGTGAGTGACCAGTGTGACTTCTGGAGTTTGACTCAGCTCCTAAGTCCTGCAGTGTCTTTACTGCAGCATTTGGACACACCGCCTACAGGTGTCAGACAAGAAATTAAGCTTAGAGTTTCCTAAAGAGGATGACTCTTCTTTAGAAAGGAATGGATCCCGGATGCTTCCTGTCCAGAGTAGAGGTACTTAGCTTTTAAAATGCAGACCCATGTGTGTGTGATGCACTCAACTGGTCCAAAACTTGCCCAGAAAACAATGTACCAATTGCTCCTAATGGCTGTCTCTATTTTGGACCTAACATTTCCTTCCCGTTCATTTCTTTCTTCTAGCTTGCTCCCGTCTCAGATCCCGTGTCCCAGTCCCTTTGTTCTAGTCTCTGTTGTAGGGACACATCTGTGCTTCTACCACTTACCTTCTTTCTCAACCTGGCATTCTTCTCGATCCCTTTCACCACTTGAGAAACCTACTCATTCTTCAAGTCCCCTCTGAGATGTCACGTTTTAATGTCCTATCCTCACCAATCCAGTCAGATCAAATTACTACTGTCTCTGAGCCCCTATACTTCTTCATTTACACTTTTATTTTTAGCGCCGATTCCACAGTCTGATTTGTATAATTTGTGTTTTTGTCCATCTCTCCCACTAGAGTCTGTGAGTCCCTTGGGGCTTTGGGTTCTATCAACTTCGTTTTTGCAAACTCTTTGAAGATTAATATGTTGCCAGATACACAGTCAGAATATATGGGGCAGTGAAGTGAATCCAAGTCAATTCCCAGGTCCATGAAGCCAATCCTTTCCTCTTCTCCATGCATCTCGCTTTGGAATGAGGTGTCAAAGCAAAGGCAGGTGTGGCTGCCTTGTAGGATACCCACATACAGAAAGCACTCAGCTGGGGTGCAAGGCGGGGCTCACAGGAAGCCCGGAGGCAATGGGTTGCTGGTGTATTGATTTCTCAGTTGTCCAAATGCTGCTGGAAGAAAGAACAATGCAGAAGTCAATTCTGGACAGGATGCAGTATTTGCCAAAATCAGAAACTAAAAAGGTATCGGTTGAGGTATTCTTTGTCATTGAACTTATATCAGCTTTGACTTTACAAAATGATGTTAAGTTCGTTTCCAGTCTCAATTTTGAGGCATTCATTTTTATCCGTTCTATACTATCTGGAAAGGAGGAAATGTTATGTCAAAGTCATGTGTGTGTTCGTTTTTGTCTTCCTCCTAAGGAGAGAAGCACTTACCAATTTGGGGACGAGGGTTAAAAAGAGCAAGATAATAACAACAGGGGACAATTGCATAGCAATTTGCAGCCTACAGGCCCTTCAATCTGCTATTTCATTTAACCCTCAAGACAATCTTGTGAGGCTGGTATTATTGCCCCCACTTTGCAGAGGAGGAAACTCAGGCTAATGATGTTTAAGTGACTTGTCTAAGGTTATATAAAAGCACCAAGACTGACAGAATGCTATTTATTCAGAGTAACACAGAGTGAATTGAACTCCAGGATGATTATCCCGGAATTTTCGCTCTAATAATATGCAACCCTTGCTGACTGCTTACAATGGAGCAGACACTGTTCTAAGTGCTTCACATGTATTAACTCATTTAATCCTCAAACCACCACGTGAGGTAGGAACGGTTATTATTACCCTCATTTTACAGATGGGAAGCTGAATTCCAGAGAGGTTAATTATCCTGGTCTTGCTCACATAACTGATAAATGACAGAGTGAAGGTTTGAACTGAGGCAATCTGGTTCCCATGTCCACATTCACAACCGCTATCGTAGACTGCCTCTCGGGGGATGTCGTGCCAGTGTGAGGCGACGACTCTAATGAATAGTAATGGAATGCTTTCATCCTTAAATAAATGTTTAATGTTTTTAATTTAAGACTTTCAAAATCAACAAAAATGTTTTAGAGATAGAATCTGCTATGTCTTGGATCCCACTGCCTCCTCTCCCTTCTATGCACATCCACTGCCCAGTACAGTGCCCACTACAAATGAGGGTTCAGGAAAGTATCTGTTGAATGAATGAAAATAATGCCTCCAATGTTAAATTATCAGCAGCTGAGGGAAATAATCCTTTTGACCAGTTGGAGCGCCAGACCACAAATTTGTTCCAAACTCCTTCTGTGCACTCAAGTTGAAACATTCTTTTCTCTTTCTCTATTTATTCCTGTTCATTCCTCCCGTCTCAGCTTTTACTTCGTTCGCTTTGAGAAGTCTTTCCTATCTCCCTGCCCAACCCCACTACCAACACCAACTCTGGAGTAGGAGCTCCTTTGAGGGAATATACAGCTTCCATCTCTTCTCTTTATATAGTATTTGTGTTTCTAATGTCAATTTGCTCTCTAAGATTCTGCAACGCACATGCGTAAGGTGCATGCGTGCACACACCCAGAGACTGTGATTTCCATGGAGGCAAGGATGGTGTGTTTCATTTATGTTGTTCCTCTGAGGACTAGAATCGTAAGTGTTCAAATTGCAGATATTTGTTGGAGGAATAAATGAGTGAGTGAATTGGCTTTAGCAGCAGTCACCCAGACGTGCTCATTGATGAGCAGAAACAGATAAACAAAATATGTGGACTTAGAACGTCAGTTATCAAAGTCTTCTCAACACAGTTGTCCTATTGCTTGAAGGACTAATATCAACCGCAGATCCTTACACATTTTCTTATTTCATTTAGAAGGGCTCAGAGAGTGGTTACCACAGCTTGTGATCCTTGCTTGTTAGCTCTTATTTCGAGGGTTTTTGGCAGGACCTTGACCTGCTTTGACCCTGATCTGGCTTGAGGTTGGATATTCCTCGTGCTGCCATAGATTTTGTTTTTTTCTTTCTGACGTATAGAGATTAAAAGTGATCACACACACACAAAACTTCATCTCTTCTGGATCAAAATTTCCAGATTAGCTTCCTCCATGAGTTCTTTTATTTTTATTTCTAAGAGCATTTCTTTGTTGCATTGAAGATTAAGGATGTAGACGGGAGGATAGAGGAGGCCATATCTTAGTGGGACATCTATCAGAAGTAAATCAACTTAGGGTATATTCAGTGGAAATTTTATTTCGTAAGATGCTAACTTCAGATAGTATTAACATTTCAGCCATACTAATAACTTAATATTTATTTGCTTTGGTATATGCATATTTTGATCTCTGGCTTTTAAACTCTGAATTTGAGATCATACCTGGATTGAGAAAATTAATTTTTTTGGTAAACCAATAACATTGTGCTCCATCTCACACACATCACATACCATAAAGATTTCTGCTCAAGCGATTCACTTCTGAAGAGATTTTTTTTTCAGTGAAAGCCAAACTGTAAGGCTGGAAAAAATTGCAGTTTTCAGTCACTATTTAAATGCAAAGTTTCTATCTGCCTCAGATCTTAAATTGATCTCCAAACAGATGAAATTCAAATCCACTTATTTTGCACAGAAATGTGATTTCTAACATTAGGCAATAATTCAATAAACAGTCTATAGAAATGTCTTGTTCTATTAGTTGTGGTTGGGTCTTTTCTAAAGGTATATAATTTATAATTTTCTAGGCATGTAATTTTTAGAAATCTATTTTACTCACATAGAGCCAGTGGAGTTTTACTCATGAAGAACTCTTTGTTTTGTAAAGTATCTGCCATAAGATTTTTTTACAAACTTTTGTTTGTTTATTTAAAGATAATTTTACAGTATAGTGTGATGGCCAAGTAAGAAACTTGAAATTGTGCTTATGATCTTTCTCCAACCTTATCTTTTCTAAATTGCCTTTGTAATTTGATTGTGTAATAACACTCTTTTAATTTTTTAAATTCTAAAGGTTTTTAGGAGAAGAAGAAGACAGAGTCTGCTGATCATCCTCCAACATTAGATATTTTCTTCTTCTTTAGCACTAGAATCCCTTGATTTTTCATTGGCTGCACTCTATCAGGACAACCTTTCCAAGATGTCCTTGATAGGTGTGGCCAAATGACTATGTCAATAAGATGCAACCAGAAATACCATATGATGTCCATAAAGTATCCTTGTGGGTAAGGGTCAACTTCATTTTAAAATTTCTTCTTTCTTCCTGGTTAGAATGTGAACAGGTAGGCTGGATCATAAGCACCCCTCTCGGACAGTAAGGTGAAGTCATGTGCCGAAAATAAATAGCAGAGTTATAACATTGAAGGGGAATCCGCCTATCAGCCTTGAACTGCCCTCTTCTGGACTTTGTTTGCCTAAGATAATAATAGGCTTCTGTCAAGTTTAAGTCCTGTTAAGCTATATGTTCTGTCATTATTTAAACCTCATGCTAAATTATGTAAGGATTTAGACTGGATTTAAAGAGACTTTCATAGGTGGGTGTTCAGAGTTGTGTTGTGAAATGATTTGTCCTTGTGGAAGTTTTGGGGATCCCTACCATGGGTGGCTGGGATGCCCACCGTGGGACTTGTGTGAGGTCTGGGGATCCAGTTACGGTTTCAGAAGTGGTAGATGTTGTTAGTTGCTCTCCCAGGGTATACTGTCTGCTTGCAGACCCGCTGTGTCAGCTGTCCAACATGAATCACATCCAACAACTCTGGCAGGGGTAGTGAGGTTGTTTCAAGGGAGAAGCTACTCGCAGATTTCTAGCCATCAACATTTGATATTCATGTTTTGAGCCTAAATATGTCTCTTACCCAAAATCAAAAATAAACCTTCCTTCAAATCCTAATAATTACCTAAGAACATCCAAGTGTTTTTAAACACTTAAGCACATTATTAAAATAAAGTGGAGTCTGGAAAATGATTCTGATGGCATTTGTTTTAGAAGAGGAGATAAAAATTGTTTAGAAAGAAAGCTTATTAACATGGTGGAACAATTTTATGACAGTTACTTAAGGGACTTTAGCTCTTTCTTTGATGGGAATATTTTATACCACCTCTTTAAATCTAATGGATTAGTTTCATTTTGCTTTATCTTTCTGTATATTTTTATCTTAAAGAACGTGTTGAGATAAATAAGCAAAAAATGTCTGAAAAACAGAGGTGGGACTTATGACCATGGTGTGTTATATCAGCCTATAAAATATATAGTGACATTAAAAGTGAAATTTACACGGCCTCTATAGTTGGAAGAGTAACAAAATATTTTCTCCTGAATTTATGAGTGTTTCTTATAAATAGATAAGATTCTTAAAGTTCTAGCCTAAATAATCTTCTTGGTTACTGACAATGTCTCAATTTTTGATAGTACAACTTTTTATCATGTGAAAATTGTGTTATTGGTTTATGGTATAAATGAATATTTTACACATACTAATGCTTTTGGTGTCCCTCTCAAAGTAAATCTAGTCTTTCTTGTAATTTCTGTGTTGTGATTGGAAGGAAGATTTGGGAGTTTGTTAAGAGGTGGTTGCCCCTGAAAATCATCTGAATCAGTTTAAAGATCTCTTCTCTGTGTATTGGGAATAAATCAATAGACGTGGCAGAAGAGGGACTTAGGAAATGGCTACCTTTCAGATCCCTACAGCAACCAGACACATTATTTTTTAAAATACTAGCCATTAAGCACTGACAATTATAACTCATAATTAAAAATTTTAGAGATCTATATCTCTAGGATCCTTTAATATGTCTAACTCTTTCAGGCTATGGCAAACCACAGCAATTATTGGTAAAACTAAATTGTACTCTGATTGCCCACTTGGACAATTTACTTAGTATTAAAGAATTGGGGGTGAGAATAAGCTTGGGTAAAATAATTTAGCTTTGAACAACTATTTTTTTTCATGTCACTCCATTTGATAGAAAAGGCACAGGCACAAGCATATTATTGACTTCCCTTTAATTCTCAAAATGGAGGCTCACAGTCTTGATCAGAGTGCTGTTTTCAGAGACTCAGAAAGCATCTAGGGTACTTTTCCCAGAAGAGAGTTCTTTCCTGAATTATTTGAATACTTGGGATATTCCAGAGAGTTTGTATGAATTATCTAGGTTCTTTTATCACTTCTTATTTATATCTAGCCAACATCAATGCTAAAGCTTCTTTGTTTTAAAAAGCAGTTCTGTTTCCCATGTTTTGCAAGGTAGTTATCCACATGGTCATTCATCTTATTTTTAAAGTAGTTGTACATGTATCTTAATGTTCTTTAGCAGAATAGCATGAATGAATGATAGGTTTGGATGTGGAATCCCATAGAGAGTACACTGAAGGATGGAACCTCTGTCTATCTAGCCTTGCACCAACCATCCCATCCTTACAGTTCTAATTTCTGTTTTCACATCTTGTTCCTTATTTCATCTAAAGTCTGATTAAGAAAGATAAATCCTGAGAAAATTGAGACACAAATCACCTAGACAAAAAAGAATGTATTTTTATTTAAAGACTTCCTGGTAAAAAATTCCATGGTCTCTTATTTCAATGCTTAACACCCTTTATACTTCGTAGAATTCTCTTGAATCCAAATTTGGAGAAAAACGTCTTTTCTCTCATATAAGACTCAAATTCCTTTTTGGAAATTGCAAACATCACCTCTCCCTTGCCTTTCCTATTTTTGCTACAATCTGGGTGGTGTAACAGATGAATGCCACGGAGCTTGAGTCACATTGTATTTGTCCATCTCTCTGTTTGTCCACCTCTCAGTCTCTCTATACGGCTTTTGTGTGTTGTGCTCAAAATCTCAGGCTTCAAGCTTTTTTGTAGGGGGGAGACGTTACCTTTGGGAAATCTGGGATCACATATTTACCACCCTGAGACCCAAGGGAAAGAGGTGCTGGTTGAGAGTTGATGAGTCCACCCTGTGTCTGGGTGTGGGAGGAGGTACTGTGATTTGCAGCAGACTAGAACATGCAGTGGAAGTAGGGAAGGTCAGTTCCCCAAAGGAAGGTAACAGGACGCTACTTCCAGTGGGAGGAAGAGGATGCTGGAAAGACAAAAATAACAGATGTCTACTCCAGGCTGAAAACTAGAAATACCTCCTGCGTTATATGTCTATGTCCATATCTCTATGCCTATACTTATAACTGTATCTACATATCTGTAAGTATGTTTATATCAATATCTGCATCTGCTTATCTCTATTTATGTCAATATCATATCTATGTCTACAGCTTTTGTCTGTGTCTCTCTATATATCTTCACCTATGTATATACAACAGAGTTATTTATTCTATAGTACTTTGGAGTATGTTTCTGTTAAAGATGATCCATTATATGAATGTAGCCACAAGAGAAATAGTTATCGAATACTGACAGTAAATGTACACAGTTTTAGGAACACAAAAAATCAAGTTCAGATGGTTCTTGTCCTATGTCTTGTTGTTCTCTCAACCATTAGAATATATACTGCTTCAAAGCAGGTGAAACATTCTTACATTTTGCACACAGTATCCACATATTATTTATCAACTTTTTCTTTATATAACATTGGCAGGAGGAATACTCCTGGGAGAAGATATGTGACACTTTATATAATTTACAGTGTACTTGTATTGGAGATATTAAATTTCTTACCGGAAATTTAACTTTTCAATTTTTTTAAAGTTGGTATTCCTAGCCATTGGTTTTCTTTTCATTATTGAGGATGATGCTATTCCTCTAGAAGATAGTGTTGATTTTATTTGCTAAGATACAGATTATAAAACTAATTTTTAAAGCATGAGTCTGGTAAATAAGCTCAAGATTAATGCAGAAAAATATGGCTAGGTAATAAAGATGTTTCTGCAATGAACGGTTGTTTTATTGTATTTGGCAACGTGTTCTGAATTTTTTTATTCCAGAGAATGCAATACGGTTTTATTTAAAATGTTATATAAAAGTTTTAGTCTCTGGTCTAAAAGATGATTTGTAATGATGAGATGAAAAACGTATCCATTAGTAACAGCGGTTTGATAGCAGGTCACATATTTACTTTTATTAATTTTCACTTTTTCATCTTAAAATGAATTAACCACCTTGATGGTTTGCTCTAGGGGTTACTGGGTGAAATTATGAGTCAAAATGATTATGGTGCAAATGGAAAACATAGAGTTTATGGCCTTTCCAAACACTTACACTAGTTTCTGAAATAGGACTATATGAATTTTACTTCTGAAATGTTTCTTCGTATCATGGTACCTCATCCATTATAAATTCTGTGGTGTAATTACATATATAAAAATGAGATTTAGGATTTATTCATTTCCAACCAATATTGGTAGCAAGTGAGTAAAATATTCTTTAAACTATCTTGAGAAAAAAAAATAAAGGGACCATTTATTGACTCGTTTAACCAATCCATGCAAAGGCTGGGGTAGATCTAGTCTCAGGGTAGATAAACCAGAGCCTGAAGGAGATTCTGACCTCAGGCTCTCTATCTGTTGGTCTGTTCTGTCTGTTTTTCCATCTCTTAATCTCTTTATACAGCTTATGTGCGATGCTTACAGTCTCAGATTTGAAACTTCTCCATGGGGACATTACCTCTGGGAAATCTGGAATCACATCTTTACAATCCCCAGACCCAAGGGAAAGAGGTGCTGGTTGAGAGTTTATGATTTCACCCTCTGACTGGGTGTGGGAGAGGGTGCTGAGATTTGTAGCCAACCAGAACATGTAGTGTGTGTGTGTGTGTGTGTGTGTGTGTGTTGGGGGGGGGGGTGGTCATTTCTCCCACATTTGCCCCAGTGGAAGGGAATGGGGTGCAATTTCCAGTGGGAAGAAAGGGATGCTGGAGAGACAGAAACTGAAGATGTCTACTTTCAGAAAGAGAATCTTTTGGACATTTTTAGAAGTTTACAGCCCCAAGTGGATTACCGAGGATCCCCAGATATTGGTGTTCAAGTTAGTTAGGGATCTTTAAGTGTTAAGTAGCATGATAATGAACGAAATATCTCCTGGTATCAGATAAATCTGAATTAGAATCCCAACTTTGCCTCTTAGTAACTCTGCGGCCTTTGTTATGGGTTGAATGGTGTCTCCCCAAATTTGTATTTTGAAGTCTAACCTCTAGTGCCTCAGAATATGACCTTATTTAGAGATAGAGTTTTTATAGAGGTAATAAAGTTAAAATGAGGTCCTTAGGCTGGGTCCTAATCAATATGACTGGTGTCCTGACACAAAGGGGAAATTTGGACACAGAGACAGGCACACAGAGGGGAGAGGATATGAAGAGACACAAGAAGACGGCCATCTCCAAGCCAAAGAGAGAGGCCTGGAACAGATCATTGCCTCATAACTCTCAGAAAAAACCAGTACAGCCAACACCTTGATTTTGGACTTCTAGCCTCCAGAACTCTGAGACAATACATTTCTGTTGTTTCAGGGCCCAGCTTGTGGCACTTTGTTATGGCATACCCAGGAAAGTAATACAGCCTTGAACACCTTACTTCAATTTATAGAGTCATTCAACAAACACCAGCACCTTTTTATTCTCCTCCTCCTCCTCCTTTATCTTTTCCACCCATTGGCCTGTAGTCTGAAAGTCTGCTGACAAGTTTTCTGTCCTTTAGTTCTTTTCAAAAGTAAAATAGCTTTTAAAAGTATCAGGCTGTCTCATTACAGATCCAAGAGAGAATTCAAATAACCTATTAAGAAGGTGGAGGAGTAAAATGGCATATTAGAGGAGGAAATAATAACTACTATTATAGATTAACATAAGGGGTTTTAATTGAAACTTTATTAATTAGGGAAAAATAATATCTTCAGAGTACAGTCGCTAAGGAGGCAGGTTCTAGAGTTAGACTGCCTGCGTTTTAAATCTCAGCTCTGCCATTCACTATGTAATCCTGGGTCATTTACATAATTGTAAGGTATCTCAGTTTCCTCTTCTGTAAAATGGGAGATCATAATAGCTGAACTAGGGTTGTGAGTTAATAAATGTAAAGTACTCAGAATACTGCAGACACTGTAGGAAGCCTTCACTATGGGCTGGCTTTTGTTATTAATTTAGCTTTCTTCCTCACTCTCCAGACTCTGGTGGAAGACTCTTGTGAATATTCCAGAGTAGATCATCCTGCCCCTAACACCCACCATGCAGATATATTTCTGAATAGCATCGCTGCTCCATTGGCTTGGGAAATTAGCAGTTTGAAGGGCTCTCCTATATACAGAAGGAGGCAGCTCATTTATAGGGCTGCTCATTGTTTCTCAAGGCAAAGAAACACAATGATGTATTTCTCTCTTGGCTAAATCTTCTATGCAAGCATCTCAGGAATTAATGGTAGGATTATCCAATAAGCCCAGTAAAATCATCTTCTCCCTGCCTCATTTATCCATGAACGCAGCTCCGACTGTAATTTGGGGCCTTTATCTTTAATGCCTGGGCACTGGTAGAATGAATGCCCTTTGTACAGGCAACACACCTGGGAAATGCTGCCATGCGCTCCCTAATGAAAGCGAGGCCTAGAACAAAAGGCAGGCGATGGGGTCCTCACAGAGACACCCGAGAAGCACCGGCTGTGCTTGTGATGATAATGCCGAGAAGGCCGCTCATACCTGAACATGCCTTTTAACAACCTGGTCCAACACACACATTCCCACTTTAAACCTTTGCTTGATCAGTGGGACAATACTTTACCGGTAACCTTGCAGGAGGACAGACTAACTCTGTGATATAATTGCCTGCGAAGTAATTTATAGCTTACGTATTGGTGAAAGTCAGGCTAAAAGTGTTTTATCGTCCTTGAAAACTTTGCCTAGCGTCCTGGCATAATGGAAATTTGTGTAGTCTGTTTTCAAAAATTTGAAAATTATTCTCATGTTTGATCTGCAAATAAGCTGCAAATAAAATGTATTCACTTGCAGGACTTTTACACCTTATCTCACACCTATATATAATGCGACACGTTGTGTCAATGATTGCTAATATACGAAAGAAATTGATTTATTTCATTTCGTGTGTGGCTGCATTTTAAATTTATTTAAATTTTCATTTTTAATTTGTTTTAGACCCAGCCTTTCCCCTAACCCCTCCCCCACCAAAATAGGTCTGTGGATCCAGAGAATTTGTACAGTAGTTTAAAGGAATGATTTCTCTTTGCAAGTATTGGGCTTTCCCCTAAAGTCACTGGTATAGAGCTACATAAATAGCATACATACTTATTACACATGAATTTCGATGCTGCATGGGGTCTGCACTGAAATCTAACTCCACAGGGAGACCAAATGATCAAGGCCAGGAAATCAGTCCCAGGTATGCCAGGAAAAGGAAAGAGATTTCTATCATTATGCAATTTATTCATTTAGTTCTCTGTAATATTGTATATATTTACATATTATATAGGATTACAAATAGCAAATCATTCTTAAAAATTACTCACATTTCTTATACTTCTACCTTAAATGTGGCATTTCTTAAGGCTTTCTCACTCTTCGCTTGTTTGCTTAAAATTCTCATTTTCACTTACACATGTATTTTTCATTGACACGTGAATGCTTTACAATTTCTATCTCGAGGTTCAGCTCTGCGTCTCCAACTGCTTCTTAAACAATCCACGCACAACACATCCAGCAAAATCAATACCATTCTAGCTCCTCCTATGAGCCGGGTGCTCTGCAGGGCCCTGCTAGGATACAATGAGGAATTAGGCGTGGCTCCTGTCTTCGTGAATCTCTAATAATCACATATAAATAGCTTTGAAAAGGCATATTGTAATATACAATGAATGAGTTCAACTAAGCACTTTTGGATTTGGGAGAGAGACCTTGACTTTCCCCAGGGGGATTTGGGAAATGTTACAGGGCAAGTAGGACGGAATAGGGTCAGACTTTGACAGATAGAGGAAGGGGGAGGGAAACGGCAGGAGGAGGAGCTTTAGCATAGAAATGAAGCTGAAAACTAGTCTTGTCCAAGGAGCAGTGAGGAAAGCAAGAGTTGCAGCTGCTGGGAAGACCTGGGAGTCTCCGGCGGGGTGAGAGGAAATGTAGTAACATCCGGTGAAGTGCAAAGGCAGGACAGACTCCCTCCACCTCAGGGGGGTGCTGAATGCCAGACAGAAGAGTTTGGGCCTCGTTTGGAATGCAATGGAAAGGCATGGAAGGTTAAGGAGGGATGTATGTGTTAGGAAGACACCTCTGAGGACAGAGGGAAGGGTGGATTTGAGACAGATTACAGTCGGAGAGACAGGTCAACAGGTCATGGGGTGACCTTTGAAAACATTTCAGAGTCCCAGAGTCTTGAGTTTAAGCTGCAGCTCTAGTGTTTACTAGCTGTGTGAGCATGGGCAGATCATTAACCTCTCTGTCATCCTTTGATCTGTAACATGGAACTAAGAGAATGGGTGTGAGTTTTAAATAAGAATGTATATAAAGTAGTCGTCGTGGTACCCAGCACATACTCAGCAAGCATTCCAAGATTTTAGCTTCTATTTTTGTTAACTTTGGTATATCTACACATTTTGATAGATTCAATTCAGTACAGGAAATATTTATTCATCCAACCATTTATTCAGTCAATAAATTATTCAGCACCTGCTTTGGCTAGTTACCTTCTGGGCATTAGGGATATCATTGTAAACAAAAAGTTTCTGACTTCATGGAGGTTATGTTCCACTGAAGAGAGTCAAGCAACAAATATGCAAATAAGAAAATAGTATGTTGGGTGGGAATAGGGAATATGGACCATATATCCTGGTTTTCCTGGAGTAATCCTGGTTTATGTGTCACCAGAAGTAATCATTAATAATGCCTCCTTTCAGTTGCATAAATGTCCCTGTAACTGGTAAATTATATGGTCACCCCAGATATAGAGAATAACTGACAAGGGCAAGGAGAAGAGGGGGTGCTTGTGTAGGCCTGGGGAGGGGTTGCTACTTTATAATGGTTAGGCAGGAAATGTCTCCTTATTAAAGTGTCCTTTGAGCAGGGATCTGAAGGGAGGAAGTGAGGCTCATAGATATCTGAGAAAAGACATTTCCAGGCAAGTGCAAAGACCCTGAGGTGGGAGCATGATTGGCATGATCGAGGATTAGTAAGGAGGCTGGCATGGCTGGAGATGAGTGAATGAGGTAAAGAATAATAGGAGGTGAGGTCAGAGAGGCCTAATCACCTATGTTCTTGGGGACTATGGTGAATACAGAAATTAAGGACTTTGACTCTAGCCTGAATGAATTGGAAGGTAATGAAAAATTTGAGAAGAGTTATGTGAACTAACACATTCTTAAAGGATCACCCAGTGCTACATGGGGTGGCAAGGCTGGAAGCAGAGAGATGAATTAGGACAGAGCTGCAGTAATGGAGGCCAGAGAGGGTGGTGGCTAGAAGCAGGGTGGCAGCAGTGGACAGGGCTAAATTATGCAAGTATTTTGAGAGTATAACTGGCAGAATTCGCTATGGATTGGACGTGGAATAGAGAGAAAGGACATGAGAATAACTCTAAGATCCTGGGCCTGAGCAAGTAAAAGAATGAAGTTGCCATTTAGAGAGATGGCGAAGATGGTGAGAGCGGCAAATTTGATGACAAAAGAGGAGAGAAATTGGGAGCTTGGTTTTATTAGATCTTGTTCTGTTAGAGATCCAGGGGGAGGTGTGGAGTAGGCAGTTACATAGGTGAGTTTGGAGTTCAGGAGAGAAGTCCAGGCTGGAGATATAAATGTGGAAGTCTTCAAAATGTAAGCGGAATTTAAAACAATCGAACTGGATGAGCCCATCTATAGGGTGAGTATGGCCGGAAAAGAGAAGAAGTCAGCCTAAGGACTGAGCCTGAGTATGTCCACATTTGGAGGCTGGGGTGATAAGGAGGAACAAGTAAGATGGAGTATGAAGAAAATGGTGTTTTGGCGGCCAAGTGAAGGATAGATTTCAAGAAGGCAGTGAAAAGCTATGTCAAATGGAGCTCAATGGTAACACTCACAGGATTGTTTTGGTGTTGTCAAGTGCATCCCAAATATACTGTAAATACTGTAGGCATTTTAATATAACTTCCCTAGAGTTTAGTCTCCACATTCCATTCTCATTTCCTAAGCACTAACCTAGAATAAGTAACGAGTGGTCATTGGGCAGGCTCTTTTAGGCAGACACCAGGAAGGTAACTGCTTATTTCCTTCTGAAGAGCTCCAGAGATGAACTCTCCGCATCCCCACCAGCCATTTCTGTGTTTGATCAACCTGAGGTTGGACGCATTTTTCTTTTTGTTTAAATGAAGTCTATCTTTAGGCCCATTTCTTCCTGTCAGGTCCTCTGCCAATACAGAGAGCAATCAATCACCAACACCTTCATAAAAATGTCCTTCGTGTACTTGAGACTAGTAATCAGATCACCTCTTAACCTGCTCTTCTTCAGGACGAACGACACTGCTGCCTTTCATCTTCACTAAAAGGTCCTACTTTTACCCTCTTCGTGTGCATGAAGATAGCATATTAAGTAAGTGTGGTTTTCTCTAGGCCTTCTCGGCCTCTGGTCCTGCAGACATCACATTTTTATGGTATTTATAATCCATGAGCATATCTTTACTTAGACGAGGCAAAAGAATGAATTTCTCCGGATCTTGGACTCTGTCATCGACCTGACCTCAGTGGTGCACACACCATAAGAATGTATATGTGTGTCTGTATATTTGTGTGTGTGTGTACTGACAGTGAAAGAGAGAGTGAGACAAGGAGAGAGAATGAGGGAGGGAGAGAGAGAGCACAAGAGAACACCTGAGTCACTGTTTAGCTCAAAGAGAATCCCTTCACCTCTGGCAGCTGCGTACCAGCCAGCGTGGTTGGCCGGCTGCTACCATTTATTAGCAAGATTCTGTTTTTCAGCATATCTGTGTGCCCTTGAAATGTCTGAAGGACTTGTCTCACTTCTAAAACAGAGAACAAACTGGAGCTTTATCCAAGGAGCTCGGCTTCCTATAACTGCTATTCACTTTCGTTCTACTTCCAAAACATCCTGTGTCCATCCCCCAAGTCTGAACTTTTGGGCCATCAGAAAGACTGACAAATGGGCAGAAAAGCAACCTTAGAAGGAAAGTATTCCAGATCATAGGTGCTTCAGAAATCGAGTTTTCCTTAGTAGGGCTATGGCAGCATTATGATTGAACAGAGGTTTCTAACACACCAAGCTTTTGTTAATTGCAGAGGGTCGTTCAGCTAGCTGCGATTTTATATATTTTACACCTTTTGACATTAATAATACCTCGTGCATTTAATTCAGTTTTGGCCACTTGTCTTGGCTAGACAACTGATAGGTTAATCAACATCTAGGGTTTATAAACTGACATTAGTTTTCCCATATGTAAAATGGAGTATTTCATAACCGTGAGCTGGAAATGCACTTTGATGTATGTGAAGACAAAAGAAGCTCTGTGCAATGAGATGCTTTATTTGTGTGGATAGCCACACAGGAGAGGAAACCAAGGCACTTCCAAAGAAGATTTATAATTGTTTGGCTGAACCTAGCTGCCCTAATTGTATCTGTGTCTGCAATCACTGATGTGCTGATCCCATTCGATATTCTGAAGCCTCGATTTTCTCAAAGGTTAAAGCTGAAAATAAAAGCAACACTGCTTTGTAATGTCTATTGATCCTGAGTTTATAATAACGTCTTTGGCATTGTGGGGGAATCATTGCTTATCCTGACAACCACAGTTTGCTTTTAGTCTTTGCGACTGAGGCTATTAACTAGGCAGGTGAAATGTTCTCTGGAATGTTCTTCTTCCAAATGTTTCACATTTAACTACACAAAATATGTTAAAATGATAGGCCTCCGTGTCATAAACATACAAAAGCTAGAGGGAGAAAATCCAGCATCTCTATTCTTATCTCGCTCCTGCTGACTGCAGAGGTCTCTGAGCAGTAGGGAGGCATAAATGAAATTTATCACTAGATAAGACTTCCAAAAGAGAAGGCAGCTGAAAGAAGGATATTTCTCTCGGAGACGGTATTTTCCATAGGGCAGGGTGAGGCTCCTGGACCCTAGAATCACATTTCTCCCTTGCTGAACTTGGAGCTGAAAAACAGCAAAGCATGCAGTGGTGCACAAATGTGCACTGAAATTTTTAAAAATGTTCACTGACCTTTTGGGAGCTTTCATGCTGTTTAAGAATCTACTGACCTACAGGCAATTACTGCACATAAATGCCTAGCTTCTGCTGGGAATTCAACTTTGGGCTTCTGCTTGCTGCTTTTCTCCTTTCCTCCTTTCTCCAAGCAACCATGTTCTGCAGCAACCATGTTCAGCGGTTTCAGCCTACGGGGAAAGCAGGAGACTAGCCTCTCTGCCTGGGCTGGCTCTGTACTGCTGTTTGCTTGCAAACATTCAGTTACCAGGAAATGTGGAGTCAGCTCTGCTCCTGTTCCACTTAATTTTCTTCACCCCATGCACTGGGTTTTTCTCTTCTGCCGCCCCAGCTGCTCTTGCTTTTCCCAGGATGATAGAGTCCGCCCCAGCTGCAATCTGTGCTTTCTACAAAGTTCCTTGGTTGCCTACTTGACCTCAGCTGCCCTACCTCGATTTTTCATTTCCAGAGCCTTCCAAACCAACACTGAAAACTTGGCAGTAGCAGCTGCAGCAGCAAGTGACAAGAGCATTAATGGCAGCAGTGGTGTTGACTGGGGAGTCAGACCTGGGTTCAAATTCCTCCTCTGTTACCATTATCTTAGGAAAGCTGCTTAACCTTTGTGAAAACCTTGGTTTCTTCAGTTGTAAAGAGAAGATAATGTCAATCTGTTGGAAGGATGAAATAATATAACATATAAAACTTCCAGGGTACAGTAAGCCCCTCCCAGCATCAGCTTTCACCTCTATTTCACTTCCTGAAAAGATCCTCTGCTTAAGGCAATGTTCTGGGGTCAGTTTGAAAATCTACAAGATAAACAGCAATCCCACCTCAGGGGCCTCTAAACCATGTGAGGGTGTGAGCAAAGTTAAAACCTAATCTAGGTTTTAAACGAAATTAGAAAGCTAACAATGAGAGAGAAACCACAAGGCAGAGACAATTGATGAATTAATGTGAAAGACAATGTGTCACAGAAATTTGCTACGGAATAATCAAGATAGATTTTATGGAAATGACACAATTGGAACTGAGTCCTCAAGATGAGTAGAGTTTTAATGCATAGAGTGGAGAAAGGAGGGCATGATGGACAGAAGCAACACTGAACGAATGCGTGGAGTTGGGAAAGTGCAGGTGTGCAGGGAAGGTGGAGACCCTATCTTGGCTGGAGCAGTGGGTTGGTTCTGCAAAGGTAGGAAAATTAACTGACGAGGTTTTGGGGCACTGGGTCTGCCAGATTTAGCAGATAAAAATTTAGGATGCCTGGTTAAATGTGATGAGATAAACAAAAATAATTTTTCAGTCGATGTTCCAAATACTGCATATTTATACTTTAAAAAATATTTGTTGTTTATCTGAAATTCAAAATTATCCAGGCACCCACATTTTATCTAGCAACCCCACCTTAAACTCTAAGCCAAGGATTCTGCCCTTGACTTCGCTTCACCGAGGGTTTTAAAGAGAGGAGTGAACTGATGAATAAAGCATTTTAACAAGAGATCAACTTGATAAAATGCCAGAATGGCATGCAGAGGGAGAGCTTAGAGGCAGGAGGATTGGCCCTTGTGTGTTCTCCCCTAGTTTAAATCCTTGTTCTCATATATATGGACAGAATTCTCCTGATAGCTTAAGAGCCAAAGATATATCTGTTTTTTCCCCACAATGTAGAAAATTATGGAATGTGAGGATGCTGGATGAAAGCTTAGTGCTTAACATGAAGGTGTTTCTAATTAACATTAATCCGGACTCCAAGGGCTATTAATACAATTCATAAAGAGCTGACATCAGGAGCCATCATATATCATCAGTGGAGGGGGACCAGCCCCAGCTCTTTCTAGAAATCTGTTGGTGAATCTTAGTGATAAACGTATTTCCTGGAACACTACTGCTTTGTTTTGAGTAAGAGTCCACAAAGACAAGGAAGACGTTTAAATAGTAATGTTCTCCTTGGGTATTTCTTTGAACAAACTTAGAAAACACTAGGACATGGTTTCTATTCATTTTTAGGGATTTATCTGGTTGCCGTTTAAAATTAGGTTTCCATATTGGATGCCTTTTTCTCTCTCAGTAGAAGAAAACAAATCTTTGGGGTTTTTTCTGGATAAAGGGATTTCTTACGTTATGATTTTAAGACAATTTTCAAAATGGATTTTTCTCTTTTTATCTAATTTTATCAAATTTATCAAATTTGAACTAATTTGCTGAAATTCAGCCTGTTGAAAACTAATGGTATTATACATCTTGTTGATAGTTTATTTCCTCAAGCAATTTTACTAAATATTTTCACTAAAAGACAAGAGACCCAGGGAACTCTATTAATTCTGAAATTAATTTTAGAAGATGCTGAAAATATATATGTATATGAAAATATTTTTGTTTTTCCATTCATTAAATAAGAAGTTAAAATATGTACTTGCAGAATCCTATTAATAATATAAACCATCAAAGTGCTCACCTTTTTATCACCTGGTGCAAGGACAGGTAGAAATTAATATCAAGGGCTCTGATTCTATGGTCAGTTGAGATCTTATTCTCAAAATGTTTTAAAAAGGACACTAGTTGCATATACCTGGCAAGCACTTTCTTTAGAAGCACTGGCGACTCATTTTAATCATTGATGAACATTCTTTGCTCCCCAGTATCAGGAGTTTGAGGTGGTGTTAAATAAATTGTTTTTAGCATGGGATGCTCTCACATATAAGCACTTAACGTGTGTCCCGAAAGAGACATTATTCTTTAACTTACTTTGTCTTCCAAAGGTGATGTTGTTTCTTAAAATAAAGATATTCAGGTGCAAAGATGCAAATGATAGAAAGGCATCGCCACTTGATTCTTGGACTAAAAGTCAACCCAGAAAAATCAGAAAAAATCACATGCAGAACACGTCGAGACTCATTCTAGAGGACAGTTCTAGAAGGTCCACCAGTCTACTAGTTCAGAATGCGAGATCTGGATCATGAATGATATTGAAGGCTGTCAAGATGCTGAAGCAAGTCCAGCTGCTGCAGTAACTTGCCTACACTGAATGCTGCCCATAGACATGCTCCTCGTCACCCAAGACACAGCAGGGTGAATCCACTCACTGGAAAATGCGCCTTTCCAAGTTTCCGTGCTCTGAGCTCAGGAATTTGAGACCAATGGCCAGAATAAGCTGAACGATATATATTAACTCCTTGAATTCAATTTTCGTTGAGGATTCTGCTCCTTCATTTAGTTGGAATTGTGAGTACCGTTCTCTGTATAGCTCAAATCCTTCTCTTACAGGGACTGAAGAAAATTCTTGAGGATTATGCAAATGAATTCAAGTTTAGAAAAACTGGCTTTCCCTCCAAATTCTATTTCTAATTCTATAGATTAGTCTTGGAATTATTTTTGAAATGTTTACTCTTTTGATATTCCCCCAATTTCATTGTCTCAAACACCTTGCATTGGCTTTACCCGTATTTCCCAATGTCAAATCCTCCTTGCCCAGTTATCCCCACTACCTTCGCTCCTCCCCTTTCAGAATGAGAAAATACACATAAACGACTGTAGCAAACGGACACAAGGGTTACTCCAGCACAGATTCCCATGGAAGCTAAAGCAAGAAGGGTAAAACACAGCAGCAGTCTTGATTTTGTTCAGCTTATTCCCAAATTTTGACTTATGGGCCATTGCTTATTTTTATGGCTACCTAAGTTGTGTTGTTTTATTCCCTGGCTTATGTTTCTTCTTTCATTCCCTCCAACAGATAGATAGATAGATAGGCAGATAGTAGATAGAGAAATGTAGTACATAAGCTTTCAACTAGTTTTTTCAGAGGCTAGGTAGGCTCGCATAAGCACTAAAGAAAAGCTTTAGTTTGGCTTGGGGGTAAGAAGATCAGCATTTCCTTTCATGTACAGAAGTTTTCGAAGGCCTGCTTTCTGATATCTTCTTTAAAAATGTGGGATAACTGAGTCTTTTCAAAAATAGACCTACTGCCCTTTGCCTGGGGCTAGCAAAAAGCCTTTTTTGAGGTGAATCAGTTTGCCTTTTTTAAATCTATATCGTATAACCTAAGGATCCTTCAGAAAAGACAAGCTGCTGATGTGCACGTTCTTTTTTTGTTTTTTGAATGGATGACCCACCAAAATTTGCCAAAAATATGATTGAAATATGCATTTTCATAGGATTGAGAATTCTATAAATTGTTGGGTAACCTTTTAGGGTTTTCCAGATCTGGCAATCTGCCACATGCACTGAGAGAGAACTTTAGTGAAGACAATGCATTAAAAAACTAGTTATTCAATGCCAACCAAGATGCTTCTTGACCCAGCCACCCAGCCAAGAAGTCGGCCACATTATCCATAGAAGTCATTCCATTAGCACGTAGAGGAACAATGATTTTCATAAAAGATGAAGTTAAATGTGTCATGTTCCTGTTAAAGGAAGCAGCACTGTGTTGGATCAGTGAGGATAGTTCTTGGAGGAAACGAGGCTGAAGCTCAGGGTAGCAGCCATAAGGATGGTGGGAAGTGATAAGAATCCTGCCACTGTTGAAACCAAATAGGAGTCTGGATAAATTGAGGAAACCTATGGGAGACCCAGAGAGATGTTTGCAGCATATGGGAGCCCTGAGCTGTCCAAGAAAGGTGGCACCCTGGTATGCCAACAGTCTTCCTCTTCAATTTGATATTAAAAATATGCTAAACAAAAGCCTCATATATTTTAAAAATAACACTTAAAAGATCAGGAGTCTTCTTTTTGGACTACATCTTTTTTAAATATAGGAATATATTGTTGGAAATGAATGTATAAACATTTTAATACTTAAAACTCCTAGAATCCATTTAAAAGATTAGCTGTCGAATGCATGTTTCTCTCGTCTCTAGATCATTCATACAGGTTAAACCAAAGGATGCCTGTATTAATTCCCTTTTGTGAAAGCAGCATCCAACTATTTTACTGACTGAAGGATGTAGTGCAATAGAATCTGCTAGTTTAACATCATTCCCCAAACCAATGCCTCACAGATTGGAGTTTCTGGAACAAAGATATCATGTGCTTATGTATTTCATTATTTTGGCACAAAATGCTTTCTGTTGTGGGGAAGCTCCATGTAACCTGGTGTCCTATGCCTTCTAAAATAAAAATTTTTAGCATAAAATAAAAAAGGTTAGCATTCCAAACACTTTCTGTGCTCCAACTAAAGGCAGCGCGATGCAATCTCAAGTCCTTCCAACAGAGGGCTCTATGGGTTTGATTTAGATCAAGAAGGAACGAGAAAACTACTTGCGTTCAGGTTGCTATAGTAAATTCTGTATTATCCTTAAAAATAGAACTGATAAAAATGGAGTCAGTTGAGTTGAACTGGAAGAATCATCCAAAGATTAAATGTAAAGTCTACCCTTACAAGACAAAATTTCATAATTCTTTGAATTGATGTTCTTTTCAAAAGGCAAAATACATTTTACCATCTCTAAATAAGAAAGTAGGCAAATTAGAGATACGCCATGCTTTGAAGTACTGTTAATATTACCTCATTCAGTTACATTTTAAAAGAAAAAAGGAGCTAGCGCATTCATTCTCTCTTTGCAGTCATTTTATCTTTGCTGTTGGCAAATAATTTAGTGTTGGTGTAAAGAGATGTATTATGTACATAAAATGCACTGTAAATATTTAATACACGAAATATATGTTTGTATGCATGCAAAATGCAGAATGTTCCTAAAATATTTTACAAAAACAAGTGATACTATTTGGAAAGGTGAAGTACAAAGGCATAAGAATAAGCTCTAGTGAAAAATATTTCTTTACCCATGCATTCTATGCAGTTTACTCTTTCATGTTAGGCCTAGCTTTTTATTCTGTTTTCAGATCGGGGAAGCTTACAATACACGCATTAAAGTAAAGCAAAGAATAAACGAAAACAATATGTTACTTTTGGACTATAGATCTCTGTCTTCGGATTTTAGGGAATGTTTTATTTTATCTGATCTCTTTCATTGTTCTTTGAAATGCATGGGCTTATTATATGCTATGAGCAGAGAGCTTTTAAAAATGTTAACCCATCTTATTACGTATAGTTGAAAGTATTTATTTCATTTGCTGTAGAGGTGCTTTGATGACATAACTAATATTCAATTTAAGTAAATAATTTTGAAGTTTGGATATATTTCCTAAAAGGTATTTACGTAAAATTCCAAAATTACCTTTTCAAAATATTCTCTAAATGTCGTTGAGAAATACTGGCATCTTAATAAATGCCTATATTCACTACCAAAATGTTTCCTTCTAGTTCTTCCTGAATACAAATGCAGATTATAATTTAATATTCTGGGTAAACCATTACATATAATAAATTTACTTTATGTCTATGTTTTTATGTAATACTATTTTAATATAGTCTATATTTATAATTTATATGTTTCAAAAGGCATATAGCTATTTTTACCATAATGACTTTGACCTGCTAAGATTTTCTTATATATGATAATTTGATCTGATAACATTAATAAACAAAATCCTTGTTTATTTTGAATAATATGTTCAAACATATGTCCTCACTATAATCTCTTATCAAGCAAATCAAATTTGGTTTGATTATCTATTAAGGCATTTTCAATGTTTTTTATTTATAAAACATTTTGCTAAAATAGAATACTTTAAACACAAGTACAACCTGGGTGTTCACATAGAAGAGTTTGATTACCAATTATATTTCCATTTGTCTTCTGTTTTCTTTTTTCCATGATTGGGGAAGAGAGACTTCTAATAAAATCCAAAGAAGATTCAAACCAAAATACTTATAGTCCTTTCAGGTATTTTTTTAAAATAAAGGTTCTTTTTGAGATAGTTTTCACTGTAGATAAAGATGTTTCACAATTTTTGTTTTGTTTTGTTTAAAATGCAACTATCTGGAGCATGAATGATGACTTTCAGTGGATTCCCCAATAAAGATTCAGCAGCAGCAAACATCTTTGGCTTCAGAGGGCTGCTATTTTAACACTGTAATTATGATTCTACATGTGTTTCCAGAATTCTTTTTACGTGTAAATTCTTTCAAAAATATTTCCCTCTTCAGGTATAGGAAGAATTATTTTGTTTGTTTTATTTTTACTTGTCAACCATAAACCTAAAGTTGTAGGCACTGTGCCCTGAAAGCGCAGAGGAGACAGCACATCTGGACACATCTAGACAGCACCCTTTGCTGAAATCACCATCATTTTTTGTCATGGGGTTCAGATATTTTCATAACTTCTCCAGGTGGTGATTAGCCTTCACTAATATTTCAGTCTTTTTATTTAAAAGATAATTACATTGAAAACATATGAACTGCTGAGTAAGGATAATGTGGCTACATTTTGGGCTCAATTTCTACAAAAGATAACAATCACCTATATCTAGGCATACTATTATATAATGTCAGCAACACGTATATGCAGGTAAAATTTAAAAGGGAAGTCATAGTGTTCCCCATCATGTTTACGGCAAGCCATAGATCGGCATTATTTGCATCTTTGAGTACTGCTTTGTATGGTTAAAGGAAAAAAATAACCAAAAACAGTAACATTTTCTAAAACTGGCGCGCAAAGCTAGTGGTTTGTTTCATGCACCTGCCAGTTTGGGTTGCTATTAAAGCCACTCTGAAAATACTCCTTTCTTTGTGCAATATTTTATGCTTTTCTTTTCTTCAGGGCAGATTGGTTCTGCCTGCACTTTATTCGTGAACCCACGTTCATTCAAAATGGATTGGCAGACTTAAATGCTCTAGCTACAGCCGCTGCCGCTGCTGACTAATAACGCCCCTCCCCCACGCGGCTCCCACCCCATCATACTCAGGCGATCTCTCTCTCCCCCTCTTCCTCTCTCTCTCTCTCTCTCTCTCTCTCTCTCTCTCTCTC